>NC_045163.1:5945-196362 GCF_900700415.2 Clupea harengus | reverse complement strand
TTAAGGGATGATCTGATGACCGCTATCCTGAATGATTTCATGCGTATCCTGAAATGATAGAGGTTTTATTTTTAATGATTTTATTTTATGTGGAGATCAGTGAAGTAAGTTCAGGGAAGTCAATTGGTGTGAAAGATTCTTAGAACACTCAAGGTCCCAAGGGTGTTTCTAACGTCGTCTCAGTAGGTATTGACGGGGCTTTAATTGGCTAGAGAAAAGGGAGAAAGTCTCTTTCTTTTTTTGTCACAATATTGTTGAAAAAGTGAATCTCCTACAGATTATACGAATACAGTGGTCAACTGCAATGTGGCTCTTTTGGAAGTAGATGGTAGTAGATATATAATTCTTTGTCCACTTGCATGTAAAATGTCACACAGACATTTCTTTTCCAAAATGGAAATTCCATATCATAAGTGTGTGTTTTTGTTTTGTTCTTGTAAAAAGGCTTTATGCTAGGATGGGAGGGGTATTAACAGCCCCCTCTCTGCATTTTCAGGATTCAAGGCCATAAGCCTTATGATGCCTTTTGATACTATAGTGACAGGGTCATACATGTTATATGGCCAATTATTTGTCCATGAACTGGAGTGACTAAGAGCTTTCATGTTTATAGCCTAAGGCCTTAGAGAATCATCTCAAGTTATCAAAACGGTTCAACGCTGTGGTTCAGTACATGTTTTTGCAGATATTTAACTTATTTTTCATAATATGATTATTTGATAGCGATTTTATGGAAAAATGCAGATGTGACATGCATACTACAATTACATGTAATTGTACCTGAACTTGTGAATTCGAACAAATGTCACCACTGTTTAAAGTCACATACATTTTCAAAAGAATCCGAGTGTGTCAGATCCACCAAAGAGCCTGAATCTAGCCCTGGACTCCCTGGGGTTGAAGCTTCAAATAATAAAACAAGGTAAAAGCTTTGGAAGTTTAAAAGCATAGAGAGGTCAGAAAAGTGAAGGCAGTCTTACAGACTACAAGTTGCTATATAATAATAATTGAATATGAAGTTTACCAGGGTGTATTATGGTATTTCGATTGGTTGTTAGTCAATGTGGTTGCTTAGGTGTTGCTAATGTGTTTGCACCAGTACTGGTAAATACAGAGATCTCAGCATATCACCCACCCCACTCCGACAACATTTTGGAAAACTACAATGACTTCTGATGTACATGTTAGGGGAAGCACTGAAAATAACACATTTGGCATCGATGGGTTAATAAAGAACACATTTGGCTCATTCTCATGTAAATGTTTGATTGGCTAAAGTTGCTGGTCAAATAGGTAACGTTGTTAGTGCAGCGTCCCCTAATTTCCTAAAATGTCGGCCATCATCTCCCACCTCCTTCTTTGTCCCTCTTTTCCTCACCTTCCCTCTTCCTCTTGTCCTGTGACTGCGCTGCTCTATTAGAACGTTACCTTTGGAAAAATGGATTTTGTTTGTATGTATTGTGGATATTGGGTTCTTGTGAGCTATGAGGGGGACATTCGTAAATTAGTATAATCGTTTGGTTATTTGTTGACAAACACTGTGAATTCAAGCTACTGTGCTCTTGTTTTTAAAGAAACATGTTTCAAATTACCTTGCAATAATGATACTCTAATGCCAGGGTTGGGAGGATTACTTTAAAAATGTATTCCGATGCAATTACTGATTACCTGTTAAATTGTATTCAGTAACCTAATCAAAGTATCACAATATTAAAGTACTCTAACTTGATTACTTTTCGTTCCTTTTGGATTACCTCAATGCCAAATGTGCAAATGAAGACAACAGAAAAGAGACATCAATAAGATGGCTTTAACTTAAGCGTATTCTGTAAGTCAACAGCACAATGTAACCTTAGGAAAGAAAATGAGGAAACCAAGTTTTAAGAATTAAACCTGCCCTCTGCTCAGTGTCTTTTTAAGACAAATCTGCTTGTCATTATGCAAATTCAGCCTACAGACCTACATTGAAAGTGCACAACACCACAGTTTACAAAGCATAGGCTAATAAAAAAAATGTAATCTGCACAGATTTAGAACATTCACAGTAATTTTAATAAATAAAGTGTCCACTTTCTGAACTGTCAAAGAGAAGAAATTCTAAGTAAATACTGACAGTAGGCCTACGGGTTCCAAGTTAAAATATAGGGCGGACCTACAGAGTAGTATAGTATACTCTGTATAGTATACTACTCTATATAGTATACTACTCTGTACCGGAATACAGTTACCTTTTTTTTTGTATCCTAATTACGTAACGCCGTTCCATGTATTCCGTTACTCCCCAAGCCTGGTTATTGCACAGATCCTACTTGTCAACTCTATCCTCATTTAATAAAGTATCCGAAACATGCAGAAAAAATACAGAGGACATAACCTTGGTGTCGTCAATGGTAGATACAGGCGAGAGTGTTGCTATGATACAGGCATGTTGCTATGGTAGTTTAGATGTCTATAGTGCTGAGTGATGGTTTCTAACAAGGCTACAAGGATGTTGCTATGGGGGTTACAATTGCTTGAAGAGGAGAAGGAAAAGGGGGTCAGGGATAGGAACTATTATACATACGTTGGAGAATACATACAAGTTTGAGAAGCCAATAGAAGAAGAGAACTTGTGACCCACCACGGTATAACCCAGCATAAACACGCAAACATTGATTTATTTTTTTAAATGCGGTTCTCGATTTTGGTATATATATATGTTTTTTAAAGCTAAATCTATCTAGGCTAGACTGACACTAGGCTCATCAGGATATTGACTTCAAATATAAAAGGCAGAAGAAATTAGGCAGAAGAAATTAGCTTTTAGCTATTTTTTGACCTGGTTTTTAGAGAATTTCCTAGCCATGAAATATCCCAATGACCAATTTGAGTTGGGTTATGGGTGTTATCTTATTTTGTTGAATACAATTGTCTGTCAAAGACGAAAAAGGGGTTTTAATCGTGGTTTAGAACTTACATCAAAGGGAGAAAGTTTTACATCAGACTTGGAGATCATGTGTCTAAGAAACATGACATCTGCTTTGGGGTTGCACAAGGGAGCTGCCTTGGTCCATTATTATTCTCATTATACATGCTGCCACTTGGGGACATCATTAGAGAACACAATGTATGTTTCCATAGTTATGCAGATGACACGCAACTGTACATCTCTGCTGAACCAAATGATGCTGCAGCTATAAACTCTATTACTACTTGTCTTTTGGCGATAAATAAGTGGATGAACAATAATTTCTTAAAGTTAAACGAGGACAAAACTGAGATCCTACTAGTTGGACCTAAAACCAAAAGACAAATGCTGTTTAATAATCTGGGGAAATTAACTCCCTGGATTAAATCTGAGGTTATAAATCTTACGGGTGTTACGGGGGGCGCTGTGGCACAAACAGTAGCCCCGACCACATTCGGGCTTGATGCCCATGGAGGACACAGGCCTGATGTCATTTCTGATGTCATTTCTCCTGTCCATTGAAGGCAAAAGCCCAAAAATAAATCTTAAAAAAAAAAAAAAAAAAGTCTTGGTGTTATCCTTGATTCAGATCTAAGCTTCAAGTCTCACGTTAACAAGGTGACGAAAACATAGTTTTTCCACCTTAACATAGCTAAAGTATTACCATTTATAAATCTGATTTAGGGTTGTAATAGTTGTGCGATTTAAATGTATTTGAGCTAAGTGTAGTGGCCTACTGTTTTTAATTGACCAGATTCAAATTTGGCTATGATGGGAAAATTTAAATTGCACGTAGCATTTAAGTTTTTTTCAAGATGATTTTGTCAAATAAACACTATTCTGGATTAGTAATAATGTATTAGCTGGCTTGCTACTGTGTTGTTGCACTTACTTGATGCTATTGCAAAGTGGTCGGCTTCCTTGTTTTGATCATAAGCCTAGTCAGCCCATTTCGAAAGCTTGATTTCTTGCTAGATACCACATTTGGACATCGGTACTGGTAATAAGTGCTTTTGCATCGGTTGCAATCTATCTATATTGCCTGGCTTTCCACCCAAGTTTCACTTTGTCAGGGGAATCAATAAGGGGGGTAATTTCATTTATAATACACAAGGTGTGTTTTGTCAAAGTCAAGGATGCTTCCTTGGTAGGACGGGCCCTTCCAAGTTGGGTCCTTCAGAGGCTAGGCAAGACTCCTTCATAGCATTCGGAGAACAAACAATGGAACAGTGAGTGTGCAGGTATGTGTCATTGAAAAGGTCCTGCCTTTAAATTCCGCGCTAGTTTTTAAAAATCGGTCCTTGGTAGAATTCGAAGGATCCTAGAGATCGAAAACAGTCCTTCGGCGGGATTTGATGACGTAGCATTCTTGAAATGCAGCTGTCAATGATCCTTTCTTGACATTAAGAACCCTAGGTCTGCAAAATGCCACAGAGCACCGTATGACGTCATTTTAGTGTCAAAACTCACACGCGCGAGGAAGCGTCTATCCGAGCAACTTTCAGGTTTTCGCGAGCGTGAAATTTCGTCTGCGCACTCAATTTTAGCAGCTGCGAGAGAAAATTCAACAACTGAGAGCGCAGAGACTGACATATGCTCTTGCGAAAACTGGATCT
This sequence comes from Clupea harengus, assembly GCF_900700415.2. NCBI lineage: Eukaryota > Metazoa > Chordata > Actinopteri > Clupeiformes > Clupeidae > Clupea > Clupea harengus. The sequence goes on along the minus strand of NC_045163.1, from coordinate 191,799 downwards.
GCTCGCTCGAATTTATCATACGCTCTCGCTCTGCCAGTAGGTAACATATCTAGCTACTAGCTTGCTTTAGATTCCTGCGCTAGCAAGAAGCCTTTGCTTGCTAACTGATGTAGCTAGCTCTTGCTGCTGAGTTTTCAATATTGACTTCAATGTTTTAATGTAATTTATTCCATGATCAGGGTGTTTTCACTGCTTTCAACACTGCTAGCTACAACAGAGCAAGCAAATGCTTCTTGCTAGCGCAGGAATCTTAGATCAGCAGTAGACTAGCTAGCAGCTAAACAATAAAATGTAATAACATGAGGGGACAAGCCATGTTCGCAAGGGCTAACTGTAAGAATGATGAACAAATTCAATAAAATGAACTTTGTGACTGAAATTGCTGTTGTTTACTGTGTAGTGCTCAACACTTCATAATAGCAGCAAGCTTAAAGCTAGCTAGTAGCTAGCTATGTTACCTACTGGCAGATAACATCGACTGTCACGAGAACTGACTCTTTTTCCTGGAATTAATAAAGTGATCATGGGTCAAATGCCACAATCACCACTAGTAGTTAATCAAAACAGGTTTAATGGGTACCGTTACTTCGGTTGGTCATTAACTATCAGTATCCACCATACAAAGAAACATAACAGAGTTTGGTAAACGGTTGTCGTGAATATGAGACTCTCCTGCTGTCAAATCAGGACCAATCAGAGAAGAGCCTGTCCTGCTTTGGTTTCCGCCCACACAGTGTCAAAACTCACGCCCACACAGTGTCAAAAGTCATAACTCGAGCAAGCAGATAACGTTTTTGCGAGAGCGTATGATAAATTTGAGCGAGCAGATTCAGTTTTCGCGACAGCGTATGTCAGTCTCTGCGTTCGCAGTTGTTGAATTTCCTCTCGCAGCTGCTAAAATTGAGTGCGCAGACGAAATTCACGCCCGCGAAAACCTGAAAGTTGCTCGAATACACGCTTCCTTGCGCGTGTGAGTTTTGACGCTAAAATGACGCCATAGCACCGTCAATGATGGCGCTGACAACATCAATCTCACATAGCACGCAAAGCCAGAGCTTGTTGGTCTGTATCTCGTCACTGAAATTAACCTCTCCACTCCGTTTGTATAACTGGTTATCACTGGTATCACTGAGAGAGGTATGCTGACTTACTCAGAAATACTTAAAAGCCTAAGGGTGTGCTTCCCGAAGGTGAGGGCAGTGTGACGATGTGATCGTCACTACACATGAGTATGTGCTCTGACTGCCATACCAACGAGCCTGACTCTTTGGCGTTGTGGTCAGAGTGCATGTTTTTGGCACCCTGTAGACCTGGGTTCGAGTCTGGGTTGGGTGACTACGTTCACCCTTCGCTACAGCATATTTTAGCATTTTAGTTTTAAAGCAGTAGCCCAGTAGAAGCCCAGTAACCTATGAAATTTGTATTATTATTGTTATTATTGTTATTATTGTATTAGGGCCACATTCATTGTCATAGCAGTGGCAGAACACCAGTAGGATGCCCCATTTAAAATCACATCCATGCCCCCTAGAACACCAGAGGATGCCCCATGTAAAAGCATATATATGCCCCCTAGAACACCAGAGGATGCCCCATGTAAAAGCATATATATGCCCCCTAGAACACCAGAGGATGCCCCATGTAAAAGCATATATATGCCCCCTAGAACACCAGAGGATGCCCCATGTAAAAGCATATATATGCCCCCTAGCAGTGGCGGCTCCTGAAAAAATTCTCAGGGGGGGCAATTTTTTTTTATATTGATTAAGGCGACCCATTCAGTAAGTACATTAAGTTAGCTGATTAACTCATACAGCAATACCTTTTTGTCCACTATTGGCAGCACACAACAGTAATATGTCCCCTCTTGCTACATAGCTAGAGTAGCAAGTTACAGGTGGAAAGCTATAGAAGAAAGTTGCATCCAGGAGCCTTCATAAGCAAACATGATGTGGCTCCACATTAAATTATCCCACTTTTTCATTATCCACGTGTCTCAAATGTTGTATGATGTAACATAGCTTAACAGGACACATGATATGTCCAGTAACATCATAAAGAAGGGGTAACATAAGTCAAAAACAACAATATTTATTGACTGATCTTGAAAGTATTGGCTTACAAAAGCAAAATAAGTCATCACATAAAAAATTATTCAGTGTTAGTGCAAGAAGCGAACTGTGAAACACACTGTAAAACCTATGAAAAGTGACAGTGGTATATGAAATACAGACCGCATTAGCCACGCGATTTTCTTTTGTTCCAATTCTTGGATGTAGGATTTCCCTCCCTTTGTAGAAACCTGTTGAATGGATACATTTGGTCTAGGAAGTCCTAATTGTTTTGTTGTCAATTTATCTTCATTAGTACGCCGACTAAAAAGGAGTTTCTGTCAAAGAGCGAATCGAGTTATTGCACTGGACAGGGCAGCCATCTTGACAGAATATGCCTCCGTCGAAGCTGTATGACGTTCGTATAGGCTTTTACGTCCACTACTTATGACAAGACCAGGAGGGGCGAGCCCTCCCGGAAGCCATAGAGAATGCATTGAGAGCTCTGTTTTGTGAAAAAAATGGATTTAACATGGGAGTCAATGGGAGAGGTCTGGGGCGATTTTCATTTCGCCCCAAATCGCCCCAGAAGGGGTGGGGCCATTTGAAGCACGACTTTAGGCTGACTGAACGACTGTTACCTGATTCGACAATGACATACAGAGACAGATCAGACGGTCTAGTGGTAGAATCCGACAGAAAAAAAATATTACATTTAAATGTACGTGTCATTTACGCGACTTACAAGGATATTGCGTTTATACATAAGGAGTTTTTTTTTTTTTTTTTTTTCTTTTCCCCTAGGCAGTGCGTCGCCCCAATCGCCTTATGGACGAGCCGCCCCTGCCCCCTAGAACACCAGAGGATGCCCCATGTAAAAGCATATATATATGCCCCCTAGAACACCAGAGGATGCCCCATGTAAAAGCATATATATGCCCCCTAGAACACCAGAGGATGCCCCATGTAAAAGCATATATATGCCCCTAGAACACCAGAGGATGCCCCATTTAAAATCACATCCATGCCCCCAGAACCGTTCAAACCTAAATGACGCGCATGATTGTTTCATAATACACCTTAATGTGTTCTGGCCATGGTGATAAATGAATACACTTCTGTATCAAATTACTAGTTACTCCTTCCTTTTGCAGTAACTACACTACACTGCAGTAACGATCAAATGGAAAACTGTAATAATAATAATAACAGGTTGCAGGTTTGACCAAATACACTTAAATGACCAAATCAATCTGGTAACGTGAACCTGAACGTATCGCAGGTAAAGAGCCTAAACCCAAACCTGAATGACTGAGTGAATGAGATAAAGACATAGAGGAAAGAAAGAGAAGAAGAGTAAGAGAAGAAGAGTAAGACAGGGCAAAAGAGGTAGAGTAATCTCAAGAGAGTGAAAGAGAAGAGCGAGAGAGTAGGCGTGAAAGTGAGAACAAAAGAAAAGAAAAAGCAGGAGCCGAGAGAAGAGAGTGGTTGACATTGTCGGGTTTATACCTCAAACCCATTTTACGCATCTGCCTCAAACCAGTCAAAGTCAAAGTGTTTATTATCGCATACACCAAATTTCTTCAGCGCAGCGAAATTCTTACGACTTGGCAGCCAACATCTACCAATACCCAATACCCTTTTGTCTAACTAAGACCTTCAGTGGTCGTCGAGACCTGACTAAGACAGAATCAGTATGTTCAACTGTAGCTAGACTCTATTCAAACATAACTATGCACAGATACTTTAGATTAGGTTGACATTACCATAAGATTACTGCCCATGTTATAAGGTCCCTATGTACCCAGATGTGTGAAGCCGCCCTTTGTGTGGTTGCTTTTATTGTAAACAGGGAGTCCTTTGTTGTGAGATCAGAGAGTGCCATTTCTCTCTCTGGTCAGACTTTGGAAATCTGGGTGTCCATTCTGTACATTTGATCATTTTCGGAGTGCATTCCACCTTACAATAGACCTATATGCCCAGAGAACATTATTAAAGAGGTCCTCCAATGTGCATGTGTACATTCTAATTGCCAGCGCAATTTGTTAATCACAACTGTGCATGCCTGGAAAGATCTTCCAGAAACAATGGCAGCAGTAGTCTGCGGTAATGGAGAGAATGTTTACATGCTTTTATTAAATTTCATTTGAACAACAGAATGTATCAGTGTCAGAAAACAACACCAGCCTTTGTGGAGTAAATAGTTGAGTAGATAGACCTTCGTAAACTGGAAGAATAACATTGAGTCTGAATGGTTCTATTCACACACGTATAAATATTAAAATCTCACGAAATACAATGCTCAAGTCTAGTACAGGGAGTTTTCCACTCTCTAATTGCAGTTTGTTTTATTTGAATGGGTCGTTGATTTGAATCCAACTTCTTTCTAATTATTTAATATCTTTGCTTATAATTTTAGTGTAGCCTACTAACAAATGTTCTCAGCAGCTAGAGTGGTCTGTGTTTCTCTCTTAGAGCGCACACAAATTGCATGAGCACTCATGATAAGCTAATGGATAAGGAACCCTGTTCCCTCGCGTCCTATGACCACTACTACCTGTGCAGATTTGAAAGCCCTAATAAACACACAACTTGATTCTGGGGAAACAATGCATCGTTGGAGAAGTTATAGTGAGATTGACAGGCCAGCAAACCAATCACGCCACTAGCGAGTTGTTTATCTTGTGGGTGGTAGCATGCTAACATTAGATAGCTGGCTCAGACAACTCGCAAATTCCCTCAGATGTATTTTTCAGTTACAATAACGGGGTTTTTATATTAACTTTTAAAAATCGAAGCAAAAAAAAGTCAAACAAACAACTTTTAGGTACAAATACGACCATCTACGGAGTTTGGTCCGCCATCTTTTTTTTTTTAGCTTCACTTGCCATACCTGCACCACTTAACACCAATGCCTTGCCTATGAACACTGTCATACCTACAACACTCAACACCAATGCCTTGCCTATGAACACTGTCATACCTACACCACTTAACACCGATCCCTTGCCTTCATCTCTTTTTCCATCTATCATACTGTGCCAAAAAGTAAGCATAGGCTACATGCTGTCGGCAATCTCGGTAACCAACGTCATATGGACCAGAAGCTTCACTAATGTTAGACATGAATTTAAACATGGCACCTTTGCCATAAGATCACTCACAAATAGGATAATTTTGATCAAAGATTTTTATCTCTGGAAATAAATTGTAGTTTATGTTTCTTGAGGAAAACTGGCTCAAGAGCAATGGTGCTTGATTGATTTAGGTACATTTTCATGTTTTGAATATCTGGCCATTGTGCTCAAGTCTGAGAGACAGAGAAGAGCCCATTGTTGAGCCAAATGGCATGGTCGTAAGACACAGGACAATACTGTTGGGATTGGTTTGTGGAAATGTATGGAAATGAAGATTGTGGTATTTAAGCAGCCATTTTAAGTACACTGGGTATCTTCTCTTACTCTTGCTTGTACTGTTCTCTTGGCTTATGCGTTCTCTCTCTGTCTCTCTCTTCTTTTCCTCTCCTTCTCTCCCCATATCATCTCTTTATCTTATTCGCTCATTCAGGTTGTGTTTCATTTCTTTACGCTTGATGCATTCATGGTTTGTCAAGTTTATTTGGTCATTCAAGTGTATTTGGTTTAAATGGCATCCAATCTGTTTATTCAGTTATTATTTAGTTGTACTCGTCCATTTGGTTTTGACCTTACATTCAGTTTGACTGAACTTTATAGTGGGGAAATTCATGGAAACACACTTTACATAATACTTCTCCTAAGTGCAGTAAAGGGGGAGGCTGATTATTAGTTCATCTTGAACCAGTGCCAAAGTGTCTGTTAGTTTACTTTCACAAAAATGCAGTGTAGGTGGAGTCACATTCAAGTGTCCAAACTCTGCTTCAGCTGCTTTCACAATGTTGCACAATGTGTTTGTTGAGCAGTTGGTGATGAAAAGTAATTGGACAATTGTAAGTAAATAAAGACTTACATGATATGAATGATTGACATTGTTCTACCCGATTCATGTCTTTATTTTTTTTATTTATTACTTAATGTCAATCAACTCTCATTTAAAAGTGTTCATGTCATAGAAACTTCTAGCCTAACTCTAACTGTTCCATCCTGACTCTGTTCTCTCCTTTGTACGTCACTTTGGATAAAAACGTCTGCTAAATGACCAAATGTAAATGTAATAATAATAATAATAATAATAAATATAGCTGCAAGCAGCGATGCGGATTCCTCCTAAGATTGCGAAACCAGGGGAAAATGTATATTCTTTACAATTTTGGAAAGAAGAGTAAAAGAAGGAAAGAAGAGTGGAAGAAGGAAAGAATAGAGGAAAGAAGAGTGAAGAAAGAAGTGTCTTGCTAAAGGACGCTTTGACAGGGAATTGAACTAACAACCTTCTGAGTACCAAACAACTTCTCTACCCCTGTACCAATGTCATCCAGGTTTGTATCTCAAAGTTTTGCTTAGATATTACTTCACTTCCTGTTTCTGCTGAATTTGAGTGGCTATACCGGACAAACGGTTGTGAGGATCAAAATTCTATTCTTTGTTTTTTGTGAGGCTTGGTCTGAAGATCATCGCTGGTGATTTTGAAGAAGATTTGACCAAAATTGTAGGAGGAGTAGGCTTTCAAAGGTTTTTTGATAAAACCGGGAATAACAGAAAATCTATACAACCGAAAATTGGCGCCATTGAATGTCGAATTCGTCTTGATCCAAGGAATCCAATGGTACCTCATTTTTGAAAATCGGTCAAACGGTTCAAAAGTTACAGTGTTAACAAAAGTGCAACTTTGACCCGTTGGTGGCGCTAGTGTGGTCTAGTGGGAGACATGAAACTTGGTGTGAGTGAAGAAGGGACTGTCCTTAATGAGTGTGCCAAATTTCAGAAAAAGTTACCATACGGTTCTAGGGGCTGCCATTGACTTCCCATTGCACCAACATAATAATAATAATACCTACAATAACAATAGGTTTCCTCCTGACGGAGGAATCCTAATAATAACTCTCAGGAGAGACTGAGGCCTTTTCTAATTGCTCTTGATTACAGTAAACAGTAAATAAATATAATAAAATAAATATAAACAGTGTTCTAAAAGATTTCTGACCTAAATCATATCTGCTGTTGTTGTTTTCAGTCTCAGAAAGATCCAATGCTGGTGGAGAAGATCATGAATGATTTGGACTCCAACCAAGACAACGAGGTGGACTTCAACGAGTTTGTGGTGCTCGTGGCCGCCCTCACGGTAGCATGCAATGACTTCTTTCAAGAACAACAGAAAAAGAAGGGCAATTAATGTAATTCAAGATTAAATATAACAACAATGACAACACAAACAAGTCATGTTCCATGTTACCATGTGCCTGTCAAAATGTAAACATATAATGCATAGATAACATTTGTATTGTCATGTGATAAAACATTTCAGGATTTGAACACCTAAAACATTTGTCATTTGTTTCTTTCTCTTGCATTACATATTACACATTCCACATCCCTTCTTCTATTAAAGGCATTAATATTGTCAATTATAATTGTAGATCAGTAAATGTGCCTCACAGATTCTGGGTACCTGTAAATGCTAATCAGTAATATTAAAGTGCATACAGTTAATTAGATTTAAAAAGAAAGATTGAATGTCTACTTCTTAGTGAAAACTAGCCTGTCTCCTGTTGGTTTTTAGAGATGCATGAGGTGTGTATGTTGTCATCAAACACAATGCTTTCAGACCCAACAATGGACATGTTAACCGTTTGCAGTTACCCATTTAGTGACACATTTAACAATATTGATCAAACATAACAATAAATTAGACAATATAATGATAAATACCAGCTGATGACCCAAAGTTGTAAGCTTACTTATGGGCCCTGCCTGAGCTAACCGCATATACAGTTTACTCAAGTACAAGATTTTTGAAGTTTTTGATACAATTATGTTTGGAGAACAGAGAAGGAAAAAATAAACAAGAATTAAACTTTTGCCCACTCTTACCCCTATCAGACTAACACACTCTCTCTAGTAGAACCTAAACAAATATATGGCCAGTTGTGGGGTTGCTCAGGTTACAATCCCCAATGATTAAAGAAATGAATGTCATAAAGGCAACACATTGGTCGATACAGTGGTCACTGGAGGACCTTAGTGGGTTCCCATCTTGAGCAGCACTTCAAGGAGAATGAAAAGACCCAGTGTGAAATCACTGCCATATGCTATTACATATTTATTTTTCCATGTGGTGTTAATACCTTGCCTACTTTGTTCAAATAATCATATTTTTCATGATTTGAGTAATGTATTAACTACTTTTACTGACCACATCATAACACCATAATCTGTCCTGTCCTAAACTGGTCCAGATCCACTGAAAATCATGATATCTTTTCACCCAAATTAACCGAGGCACCTCCCCCTTCCCCACCCACACAATTGAGTGATGTGAGCCTATCAAATTCTAGCCTACTTGGACCTTGTGTGTCTTGTAAGTATGGACCAATCGCCACCAGTGAGCAGTGGCTGAAGAAGTCTTGGGTGTAGACATGGGTGTTTGAAATCAGTAGCATCTTTACTATAGTTACAGACTGTATGTTAAAGTTTGAGTTAGAGTTAATGAATCGGGCTGTGGGCACAAGAGGATCAATTTCACTCCAAGTTCAGTGCTTTCTGGCCAAACAGATCAATACATTTGGCTATCTGAACAGACTAACATTAACCAAAATATTTTTTTTTATTTCAAAGCAACCAGCCAGGTTGAGAGCTAAGTTAAAGATTATCTGCAAGTGCAATATATAGGTATTGCTAGAGCATGCATTGGCTAAAAAGGACAACGAGTAACACAGCAGAGTGTTCACAGTTGAAGAGTTATCCAGACGTCAAGCTATCCAACACTATTTTTGTTTAGCCCCCGCCCTTCTTATGTTGTCCATTGACTTCTATTCTCTTTATATGCAGTTACGCACGCCGTCAGAATGATGTATGCAATGTTTCACTTTTATAATACACCCCCACACCTGAAATCTAAAACTTCAACCCAGTCTAAAGCCCAATAGGCTCTGACATGTTGCTCTCTGTATCCGATAGAAAGCACACTACATACACTAATCCACTTCTATAATAGTGGAAACTGGAGGAAACTGAGGCTACAATTAGTCTTTCAGGTGTGGTAGTGTATTATAAAAGTGAAACATTGCATACATTCCAACGGTGTGCGTAACTGCGTGTATCTATAATGCTTTCTATTGTATATAAGGAGCAAAATGTCATGTGGATTAGATATTGGCCTACATTTAACCAGGTGTTGGTGTTGCATTAAGTAATGAGCTTTCCTTTTGCACAGTTGCCCCGGGTTCAATTCCTGTCAGCAACAGATAGTCAGTTTGGACGCAAACATCTTTTAAATATCTGACATTTACCTTCATTTCTCAAAACAATGTTTTTGTATTGTGTTCATATATTGTCTACATCTTTCAGGTGTGGTGGGGTATTCTGAAATGAAGAGTGAATGTTCCAGAATGAAATGATTAAAATGGAGGTGATGAAAATGCATGTAAATTGAAAAATAGAGATAAACTGTCAATTGATTTAATAAACTATTGTCTATCATTCATCATTCACAAAACCCAAATGACATTTATTGTTTACAGCAAGCAATTTTTGTTACTTCTGCCCCTCAGAGTAAGTGTCAAAGTAAAGCGATGTTCTCTATGGGAGAATAACATAGGGATTCTCGCTGTTGCACTTTGTAGACGGTCCCTACACTTCACAGCTGGCTGCACATAGGGACCTATGCTGTATGTCCTCGGGTAACTTGCAGTGCGTTTTGATGAGAATTACATTGTAGCTTGTTTTCTACCTTATTATGGTTGAAAAAAGACATTGTTTGCGTTTGCCTTCTTAACAGCATCGAAGATCACATGATCCACTCAAAGTCAGATGACAAAAATATGCAGGGCAAAATGGGAGCATGTCAGCATGTTCTTATGGACAGAGTAGTAGCGATTATTACATTTTATTAAATTGTATTTATATAATACCAAAACAAGAAAATTGTCTCAAAGCGCTTTACAGAGCCCAGGGCCTGAACCCCCTTATAGCAAACACATTTGCGACAGAGAAAACGAAGATCATGTCGTTTGCTATGGTGGTTGCCAGATTGTCATTAGAGTAGTGGTTGCAAGGGTAATTAAGGTGGATGCTAGGGTGGTCATGGTGGTTGCTATGGTAATTTAAGTGGATGCTATACTGGTTGCTAGGGCGTTGCTAGGTAGTCATAGTGGTTGCCATGGATGTTGCTAAGTTGTCATTTATTTAATAGTGGTTGCTAGGTTGTTGCTAGGGTAATTGAGGTTGTTGCTAGGGCGTTGTTGGGGTAGTCATGGTGGTTGCTATGGTAACTGAAGTGGTTGCAATGCTGATTGCTGGGGCGTTGCTAGGTAGTCATAGTATTCTGCCACCCCTGTACGCCCTGCACAAGTCAGCAGATAGATAATTCCTCCAATCACTACACTGATGAGGTGCGTAGTTAAACTCCATTTAATGACTGGAAGTAGGGGAAAACTACAAGAAATATAACATATACGTATATATGAACTTCAATACATCATACATACAGTGGGGAAAATAAGTATTTGAACCCCTGCCGATTTCGCAAGTTTGGCCACTTGCAAAGAAATGTGTGATCTATAATTGTAATAGTAGGTGTATTTTAACAGTGAGAAACAGAATATCAACAAAAAAATCCAGAAAACTGCATTTTATAACATTTATGACTTAATTTGCATTTGTTGCGGAAAATAAGTATTTGAACCCCTAGCAAAACATGACTTAGTACTTGGTGTTTGGTGTTGCTTCCATTTACGAATAATCGCACCAATAGTTGTCTGCTTCTCACCAAGCTGCTTGCCGATGGTTTTGTAACCCATTCCAGCCTTGTGCAAGTCTACAATCTTATCTCTGACGTCCTTGGTCAACTCTTTGGTCTTGCCCATGGTGGTGAGGTTGAAGGTGTGAAGTATGATTCTTTGGACAGGTTTCTTTTATACACGTCGCCAGTTGAGATCAGGTGTACCTTGTTAGGCCTAATGAGGACTAATCTGTGTGCTTCTTGGGCACATAACTGGTCATTGGGAGCCAGAATTCTTGCTGTTTGCTTGGGGGTTCAAATACTTATTTTCTGCATCAAATACAAATACAAATACATAAATGTTATAAAATGCAGTTTTCTGGATTTGTTTGTTGATATTCTATTTCTCACTGTTAAAATACACCTACCATTACAATTATAGATCACACATTTCTTTGCAAGTGGCCAAACTTGCGAAATCGGCAGGGGTTCAAATACTTATTTTCCCCACTGTACATACATACATACAACAAAAAGGAATATGAAATTATATTTCAGTTTCAATGATATTGCGGGGTAGTGTATAGCATAGTGTCCTCTTTTTCACAAACTCAAATCTGATCACCCTAGGTTAGCCTACTCCTGTACATCATGGTATAGGTTATGCATCCATTAATAACACTCAGGGTCAGGTTAGGCTTCCCAACACTCAGGGTCAGGTTAGTTGAGGGACTCTCTGATCTCACCTAGGCACCACCCCCGTCTTTAGAGCAAGCCGATGGTGCGTTCCACAACTCCCTGTGCATTGAAACAGGCTTTCCCGGTTGTCTTTATGTTAGCTATGGGGATGCAAGGCCATGGTTTCAGAGGTAACCTCTGTCATAGTGGTGTAGTGATGAGAATATTAGTAGGCAATGAGGGCATTCAAAAATTCCCAGGTATTTCTAAACCGAAAGGCAGAATACAAATGTTTCTTTTTCAGTTAGATAGACATTCAGTCACAGTTTTAGGTTACCTCTGAGCGTTGATAGCATGTCCCACATTATCCCACACAAACGTTCTTCTCGTTCCACATGTGGTCTGTTTGCATGTGGTCACCCTATGGACACATGGCAACACTGAAGGCAAACTAATTCAAAGAACACACAGGAAAGGGCAGGGTGAAAATATACAGTGTAAATGGGCCATCTTAAAAAAACTTCCCTTTAGCATTTTCTACACTTTACAAGCATCAGTAAATAATGTAACTTTTGTTGATGCTTTAATGGAATAGTCTTACATTATACAACCCCAAACCAGAAAAAGTTGGGACAGTGATTTGTAAATTAAGTGATTTCCTTTCTTCCTGCAAACAAGTCTTAAGGTGTGCAACGGTACGGGGTCTTCGTTGTTGCATTTTGCGTTTCAAAATGTGCCACACATTCTCTATTGGGGACAAGTCAGGACTGCAGGCAGGCCAGTCCAGCACCTGCACACTCTTCTTCCTCAGCCATGCCTTGAAATGTGTGCAGAATGTGCTTTTGCATTGTCTTGTTGAAATATGCATGGGCGTCCCTGGGAAGGAGGTCGTCTTGAACGCAGCATATGTTGCTCCAAAATCTCTATGTCCTTTTCGGCATTCGACAGAAGTGTAAGTTACCTTGCCAAGGGCACTGACACAACCCCATACCATGACAGACCATGGCTTTTGGACTTGTTGCTGGGAACAGTCTGGATAGTCCTTTTCTTCTTTGGTCCGAAGCACACGGCGTCCATTTCTTCCAAAAAAGACCTTAAATACTGATTTGTCTGACCACAATAGCAGTTTTACTTGGCATTTGTGGATGTAACTACGTATTAGTGCTTGACAAAGGTTTGCCAAAGTAATCCTCAGCCCATGTGGTTATATCGCAGACAATACATTTGAAATGTTCTATGATTTAGAATTATGTTACAACAACAACTGACAATTGACATCTCACATGACATATGACAGACAGACCTAAGAAAAAAAAAAACACACAAAGAGAACAAAAAAAAAGACAAAACAGCATCCCAGTGTGTTTCAGTATATGAGTAGGACAGATCAATAGTAAATCAATACTGACAAGATATGCTACAGTGACAAGATACGTGACAATATATATTTACAGTTCTAGGCCAGGTAATATATTCACATGTTGTATAAAAGAATCCCATGTTTTATGAAATGTATTCATTGAGCCATTCAGAGTACATCTTATTTTTTCTAGCTTTATGTTTTGCATCATGTCTCTGATCCATTGATTATGTGTTGGAGGCTTTGAATCTTTCCATTTAAAAAGAATGGCACGCTTAGCCAATAATGAGGAGAAAGCAATGTCCCACTGTAGGTATGCTGGGGGATCGGAGTCCTCTGAACACGGTGTGATACCAAAGATGGCAGTTGCAGAAGAAGGCTGAATATTATAATTATATATTTGGGAAATTGTTTTGAAATAGGAATCCCAGAACTCAGTGAGTTTTGAGCAAGACCATAACATATGGCCGTTGGTCGTACAATCATTTCAAGGTAAGTCAAGACTGTGGACATATTACACAACTAATCCAGTTAGAACAGGGAAGGATAAGATTTTGCAATGTAAGTAAGTCTTTGTGAAATACTTTCCTCTATCTTTTTGTATGCTCTCTCTCTTTCGTTCACTCTATGCTTATCTTCTTTTAACTTAAAACTTCTCCTCAACTTTGGGTTGGACACGTGAAATAATATGGCTAGAACTTTCTCTGCTGGCTGTATTTTTAAAACTGCAACTGATGAATAGACCCCCTCTCCACACACACACACACACACACACACACACACACAAAGAAAGAGAGAGAGAGAGAGAGAGGCTGTTCTGCTCTTAAACATATACAGAGGAGGTGGGGCTTCCACATACATCAGGAGCACACACAAACACTCGCATGCCCAGATGATTTGCAGATGAAGGCTGTGGTGGTCAAACCGCTATATTTGTGATTCCTGACTGCCACCCTCAGCAGAGGACTGAACCGCACTAGACTTCCTTAGCAACGATCGGATCTGGAGAGTTATTATAGCACACGTGTAGGTTGTTGCAATGCACCGGTTATTTGATCTGACTAACGTGAGCCTGCGTCTGCCAGAGGACTCCCTCCTGCAGCCATCATGGGACTTTCTCCAACAGCACTACCAGAGCAGCCTCCGCTCGCCCCTCTTCCCAGTCCTGCTCTCCGTCTCCACCTACCTCCTTCTGATAGCATTGTACACCACTCTGGATCTGCTGGCTCCCTCGTGGCCCAAGATCAACCGGTACCGCATCCACCAGGAGCGCCATGTGGTGTGGCCCAACATCTGGAGGACGCTATGCCTCACCACGTACAACCACCTGGTGTTTATCTTCCCAGCGGCCGTGGCACAGTGGCTGTGGCGTCCACCCATTCCACTCCCCCTAAAGGCACCTTCTCTCGCTGCTTTCCTCATGGGAGTTCTGGGATGTACCGTCATTTTTGACTTCCAGTACTACCTCTGGCACATGCTGCACCACCGCATAGGCTGGCTGTACCGCACCTTTCACGCCGTGCACCATCAGTACAATGACACGTTCAGTCTGGTCACGCAGTATCTGTCGGGCTGGGAGCTCTTCAGTGTGGGTTTGTGGACCACGGTGAACCCGTTACTTCTCCAGTGCCATTGCCTGACCACCTGGGCCTTCATGGTGTTCAACGTGTGGGTGTCCACGGAGGATCACTGCGGGTACGACTTCCCTTGGGCCATGCATAACCTGGTGCCATTTGGGTTGTGGGGAGGGGTGCTCAAGCATGATGCCCACCACCAGAAGCCTGGCACAAACTTTGCCCCCTTCTTTTCCCACTGGGACTGGCTGGGGGGTACAGCATACTCCCCCCCCTCCCCCATTGTGCCAATCAAAGACAAGAAGAACAAAGGGACTTGAGTATGTTACTCTCTCTCTCTCTCTCTCTCTCTCTCTCTCTCCCCCTCTCTCTCTCTCTCTCTCTCTCTCTCCCCCTCTCTCTCTCTCTCTCTCTCTCTCTCTCTCTCTCTCTCTCTCTCTCTCTCTCTCTCTCTCTTTCATTTAGAGAATGATAGGCCACTCTTTCGCTCTGTTTCCTTTCTTATTTTCCATCTCATGTTTGAGAAGATGCCTTCTCTTAATAGCATATGCTGTTGAATACCTTTTTCCTGACTTCAGATTGCTTGCTTTTGGGGGGCCTCCCAAGGTAGCTTCTCCGGCTTTTGAATGCTTCTGAATTGAAGTTATATCTGGCAGTTATAGTTATAATAATAATAAATAATAATAAAACTTTATTTATATAGCACCTTTCATGCAGAAGAATGCAGCTCAAAGTGCTTTACAGCAAATACATAATATGCACAAAGAAATGACATGCACATAAAAATAGACATCAAAGAAACATAACTCAGATATAGTGCAAAAAAAATTAAATTATAATTATAGAGATATATTTAATCTAACCCCTTAATATCACCAGTAGAGATTTAAATTAAATTAAATTAAATTAAATTAAATTAAAAGTATTTATATATATATATATAGTGCGAAGTGGTAGCTAGTTAAAGGCTAATGTGAAGAGGTACGTTTTTAGTTTTCTTTAAAAGATGTTAAGCGAGCTGGGAGCATTATAGTTAATGTTAAAGTTTTGAGAGGTTTGATTTTGAACCAGTAACTCTGTACTGTACTCATGTTCTGTATTGTAATTCTAGAAAGTTTTTTTTATGCCACATGAATGGAAATCATTTACAAAATTATCAAACATATATTGTCTTACATAAGTACTTTGTTAAGTGTAAGTATGCATAGGTCGATAATGTTCATAGTAACCAAGGAGAGGGATATTGGTAAATGAAAATAATGTAATTTTACTTGTTGCATTAGATTAATAATGCATAATTCCTTACATCAGATGAATAAAATATGACTTAACACAAACTCATTCCTGCATCAGTGTTTTTAAGAATGTTCCTTTAAAGCAAAAGGAAGGAACCCATTTAGTGTTAATTAAATGAATTAGTTAATTAATCAGTATAATGAAAAATGAGAGAAAATCACTGCTAAGACTGCAAAACTTGATTTCCAAACTTGATTGTTGTTCTGCATTTTAGTGAGTGTGTCCATACAGGTCTCGGATCACACCATCAGTATGAATACTGTGAGTGACTGAATACATTGAAATGTGAAAGCAAATCACCAACGCTAATCACTCATCATCTTTGTTAAAATCTGGCAGTGCCATCTGGGTGAGGGGGTGAAATATGCCCCTTCTGTTACAAACACTCTTCAGTAATTATGAAACCTCAATTGTGAAGGGAACAAGAGGGTTGGCCTTTGAAGAGCAGTTCCTGGCAGACCACCACAACAGCACTGAATACAGCACACAGCTTCAGATTCTTGAAAAGCAGGCATGTTATCTGAAACAAAAAGGAAAACTTTGGACCAATTTCTTTTATATTCTTAGTGCTGGCATCAGAACAGTGAGCCGTTTTGGAAATGTGAAAATTAGAATGCAAAGTGTGATGTGTTTAAAGCAAGTGGAGTAGAGTTTCTTGAAGAGATCAATCAATAGTGGTATGGTGCTAATGCTATCAAATCAGTATTACATTCATCTGGATGTCACAGGTTCAAATGGATTAAATCTGAATTAAGTTATGTAAAGACTAATTAAGTTATGTAAAGACTAATTAAGTTATGTTAAGACTAATGAGGTTATGTAAAGACTAATTAAGTTAAGTAAAGACTAATTAAGTTATGTAAAGACTAAGGTAATCATACATGTTTCAATATCCCTGGAGGCCCACAAGTGCAAGAAATAGGAGAGGGTGAAACACTCACACACTTGAACATGTTATTAGGTAAAGCATTGCTTCACACACTTCATGAGCGTCACTGCATAGTGGGGGCTGTTTTATGAACATGTTATTAGGTAAAGCATTGCTTCACACACTTCATGAGCGTCACTGCATAGTGGGGGCTGTTTTATGAACATGTTATTAGGTAAAGCATTGCTTCACACACTTCATGAGTGTCACTGCATAGTGGGGGCTGTTTTATGAACATGTTATTAGTTAAAGCATTGCTTCACACACTTCATGAGCGTCACTGCATAGTGGGGGCTGTTTTATGAACATGTTATTAGGTAAAGCATTGCTTCACACACTTCATGAGCATCACTGCATAGTGGGGGCTGTTTTATGAACATGTTATTAGGTAAAGCATTGCTTCACACACTTCATGAGCGTCACTGCATAGTGGGGGCTGTTTTATGAACATGTTATTAGGTAAAGCATTGCTTCACACACTTCATGAGCGTCACTGCATAGTGGGGGGCTGTTTTATGAACATGTTATTAGGTAAAGCATTGCTTCACACACTTCATGAGCGTCACTGCATAGTGGGGGCTGTTTTATGAACATGTTTTTAGGTAAAGCATTGCTTCACACACTTCATGAGCGTCACTGCATAGTGGGGGCTGTTTTATGAACATGTTATTAGGTATAAATAGTGGGAGCTGTTTAATGAACATGTTATTAGGTATAAATAGTGGGAGCTGTTTAATGAACATGTTATTAGGTATAAATAGTGGGAGCTGTTTTATGAACATGTTATTATGTATAAATAGTGGGAGCATTGCCTTTCTAGTTGAAATCTCATTTATATAAACATCTATACATCTGACATCTCACTTCTATAAACATGTTTGCATTAGCAAAATATAAACATTGTAACAATTTGACACCTTTTGAGATATGGTTTTATAGGCAACTAGCTTTGGTACCATCCTTAAATTCATTTTGATAGCATATGGACATGTGAAGGACAGATAAACACCTGTGTCTTTCCCACTAGCCATCCAGGACATGCCCTATGTAGTTCTGTGTACCGAGCTGGTATACTCTGCAAAAATGGAAGAAAAGCTTTCACAGCATAAAATTGCCAAATATACTGCCAAAAGACACCAGTTAGTGTGTTGGCAAGCTTCTATCAGTGTCAACTGGGCTGTTGGTGGTGTTTGCAAGGTTTTTGCATGGCTTTTAGGTAGTTAACTTGCTAGATTTGGAACAGAACTCCTTATTGCTGCTTTAAAGTACAATCACAATTAAAGTACTATTTAACAATCTTACTGCTGCTGGTAGAAAATGGTGTAAATCCAGTTATTTCAAATCTTTTATACCATCTTTTCATCGAATACCACAGCTACCAAAACAACAGGCTATCATCCAGTCAGCAGGACCACATGTACTATGAAAATACTTTACACTTTCAAAACTAGTTATTTCAAATCTCTAAAACTTTAAAACTACTTTACACTTTCAAAACTATTCTCCAGCTACCCCCATCTCTGCTGTGACCGTTTGTTCTTAGCATCATTCTTTAGTGAAAAGTGGTGGCCATCAGGGCCAAATTCTCTGAATCAGCAATATAAAGTAGTGTAGCAGCTGTACTGTACTGCAGTAACTTTATTTGAGTATTTTAATTTGTTGAAACTTCAACTTAAAATAAATACTACTACTCCCATACATTCTCCATCAGATCCTAACATTACTCTGTTAAAGACAAGGGTACAGCATACTCCCCATCTCCCAAGTGCATTTCTTCTGGCTAATATGTCTTCATATCTCTCAAATTCATTCTTAAATATTTTTGTGACAACATGGAGGCTGCCACATAGATGACAACAGTGATGTCCCCATGGAGGTGCACATCGGACAACGGAAGCAGTTTTGATGGGGTGAAGAAACGTCTGAACATTGAATACCATCACACACAGAGGACAGAAGTCAAAGTCAAAGTCAAAGTAGCTTTATTGTCAATTACTTTGCATGCTTAAGGTTCCTTCCTTTTCCTTGCCCCTGCTGCCATTGTGCTTGCACTAAGGGGATCCAGGCTCTTGGCTCTGTAAAGCACCTTGAGACAATTGTATTGTTATGGCGCTATATAAATAAAAATTGAATTGAATGTATATACCATCTTATGTTTGTATGTATCGTCTACGTTTGCCACATCCAGCTTAACAGCTTATCCTAATGCGTGTATAAATTAATTTGCCATGTTTCTGATTCTCTCCCCTCCCCCGGTCCCCCCACCCTTCTTTTTCTATCTCTACCTCTCTAGCTGGCCGGCTCCAAGCAGATGGGCCCCCCCTTATGGGCCGCGGACAACTTCTTTGACATTTGCGAGAACATTTGCAGTTTCAATGAACAACTAACATAATGAACTGAAACAAAGAGAAGCTTTCTATTCTGTAGTAAAACTTCATTTTTCAGTTGTCGAAAGTGATGGGGATGAAATATTTGCCCATGCCCTTTCCATAGAGCACAGAGCACAGAGCTGGTACATACAGCACAGAGCACAGAGCACAGAGCACACAGCACAGAGCACACAGCACAGAGCACAGATCACAGAGCACACAGCACACAGCACAGTGCACAGAGCACAGAGCACAGAGCACACACACCAGAGCACAGAGCACAGAGCACAGAGACAGAACACAGAGCACAGAGCACAGAGCACAGAGCACAGAGCACAGAGACAGAACACAGAGCACAGAGCACAGAGACAGAACACAGAGCACAGAGCACAGAGCACAGAACACAGAGCACAGAGCACAGAGACAGAACACAGAGCACAGAGCACAGAGACAGAACACAGAGCACAGAGCACAGAGCACAGAGACAGAGCACAGACCACAGAGCACAGAGCACAGAGCACAGAGACAGAACACAGAGCACAGAGCACAGAGAACAGAGACAGAACACAGAGCACAGAGCACAGAGACAGAACACAGAGCACAGAGCACAGAGACAGAACACAGAGCACAGAGCACAGAGCACAGAGCACAGAGCACAGAGCACAGAGCACAGAGACAGAACACAGAACACAGAACACAGAGCACAGATCACACACACCAGAGCACAGATTACAGAGCACAGCGTAGAGCACAGAGCACAGAGCACAGAGCACAGAGCACAGCACACAGCACACAGCACAGTGCACAGAGCACAGAGCACAGAGCACAGTGCACAGATCACAGATCACACACACCAGAGCACAGAGCACAGAGCACAGAGCACACAGCACAGAGCACAGAGCACAGAACACACACACCAGAGCACAGAGCACAGAGCACAGAGCACAGAGCACAGAGCAGGCGAATTGGAACATCTTTCATAGTGAGGATACACTTCTAACATTAGTTTGACAGGTGGGGGTAGGGCCCATTTGTGTACTCCCACAATAGTTACAGTTTTTCTCGATTGATTACATTCAAAAACTGGAACTTATGGCACAATGACCACAACCTGTAACTCATGTGCCAACTCCCTAAACCAGTTCTGCTAAACTATAAGCACAATTATGTGCTTTAGACACAAATTTCAATTGTTAACCGCACTTTCTTCAAAACACAACACACAATTATGTGCTTTAGACACAAATTTCAATTGTTAACCACACTTTCTTCAAAACACTAAACACCATCCTCTCTACTTTGCACACTTCATCAATGCCAAAACCTCCTTGTGTTCAGACAGAACACACTGCTATTCAATTGGCAAAACTTCCATTTCAAAGGCTGTTGTCAATCAAAGCTTTAGCAATATGATGGCCACAGGTTAGCTCCTGGTTTGGAGAACAATTGATGGCAACATTGAAGTGAGAGGTGATCAGAAAGGCAGAGGAGTGAGAGTAAGAGGAGGAGGAGGAGGAGGAGGAGGAAGATGATGAAGAGAAAGAGCAAGAAGGAGAGCCATTATCTCTGATGAGATTCGGGCCACTGTGGTCAACCATATGGTCAACCATGGTTTGACCATGCAGGAGGCTGGCCAGAGGGTTCAACCAAATATAAGCCGCTTCTCAGTTGCATCCATTCTCTGGACATTCAGAAGAGGGAATAGGTAAGAAACACTACTATGACAGGAAAACACTAGTTTGAATGCCTTATCAGGAATGCCTTTTGTCAGAAACTCCGACAGTCAAACAGTTATGCTATGACTATGTGCAAGTAAGTCATATACATTTTCACAACTGATTGCGTCCTATCAGCACTGACACATTACTGTACTGTATTGTAATCCAATCCAATGTTACAGTTTTTCTCGATTGCTTACACATATGAAGCATGCCTCGTTTTCTCAAAACTCTAAACACAAATCAGAAGAGGGAATAGGTAAGAAACACTACTATGACAGGAAAACACTAGTTTGAATGCCTTATCAGGAATGCCTTTTGTCAGAAACTCCGACAGTCAAACAGTTATGCTATGACTATGTGCAAGTAAGTCATATACATTTTCACAACTGATTGCGTCCTATCAGCACTGACACATTACTGTACTGTATTGTAATCCAATCCAATGTTACAGTTTTTCTCGATTGCTTACATATATGAAGCATGCCTCGTTTTCTCAAAACTCTAAACACAAATCCCTTAACCACTCACACAAAATGCAACAACATTCACAACACTGTGTAGGTCTATTTCTGATAGCACATTGTCAATATTGTCTTGAGCTAGAACAGGATGCAGTAGTTTTTTGTCCTTTTTTATTTTACATTTTTCTTTCTTTTTTTTGTTGACTGTACTGGCCTATATCCTATTGTCTGTTCTGTGCAAATCATTTACACATTCATTTGTGTTTGCTGTGATGTATAGGCTACAGCACTTTTGGAAAAAATAAAGAAATATTTTAGTTGTTACTGTATATTTGTGTGTTGTTTTATATTTGCGTAAAAACATTATACAGTTATATTTTACTACAGGAGTAAGCGTATAGTAACATAATGTTCCTGATAAGGCCTTCATACTGGTGTTTTCCCATTTCATAGTAGTGTTTTCCATTGAGCACATCAGTGTTCAATCGATGCTTAGAATGTCTACTCATATAATGGGCTGTGTTTGTCATTAGAAAACAAAGTACCCTTTTGAGGTGACATAACACTGTTTTGAAAGCAAAGTTGCCTTTTGCAGGATGTATAAAGGGTTTTGCATTTTGTGTGAGTGGTTTTGGGATTTGTGTTTAGAGTTTTGAGGAAACGAGGCATGCTTTCAAAAAATGTGTGTTAGCAATCGAGAAAAACTGTAAGTCATCATTGAAGGCCCATTGAATTCACAGCCCTTTGAACATATTGGTTTCAATATAAGGAAGCTCTGTCATAAGCTTGTTGCCATGTAAATAAACCTAGGGGGCGCTACAAGTGTCAGAGATGTGAATTCCCATTGTTCCCATACTTTACATCCTGATTGGATGTTATATGCCAAATTGTATAGTTCAATGATGTCTGCTCATAGGATAGATGAGATAGATAGATGGATACTTTATTAATCCCCAGGGAAATGTAGGTCATCCAGTAGCGTATACACTTATACAACTCAGACATACATACATCAATCACATACACATAGGGAGAACATGTTCACAAGGAGTGGGGAGTTTACAGATACAAGAATGGGTAGAAATGCTGACTCTAGGCCTTAACTTAGCATTGAGTCTATGATTTAGACGAGTCAGACGGCCTTAACAGGGGTCATATCTGTAATTTCTACATAATTGAACAGATGAAAATAAACTTGCTTGTTGAATTTGACCTGGCTGTGTTTTACCAGGAGGTGGAGCCAAACATTGAAAAAAAAATGACTTTGCTGAGGCTACAGGGTCTGAGAGTGTGGGAGGTGTGTTGTCAGAAAGAAAGAATGCAGCTCAAAGTGCTTTACATCACAAATAGTAATCATCAAAAATAGTACTAAATAGAACACACCAGTGTCGTAGTCGAGTCACTAAACCTGGAGTATCACTCGAGTCTCTAGTCCCCAGTGTTCAAGTCTGAGTCCAAGTTGGAGTCACGAAGAGTCTGAGTTGATTACCCATTACCTGAGTCTGGATCTGAGTCATTTAATGTCCCAGATAGCAAGATGACATCAGAATCAGAATCAGAATCAGAATGGGATTTATTGCCAAGTAGGTTTACACCTACTTGGAATTTTTTCTGGTGTGAAGGTGCATACAGTAAACATAAAACATAAAAACATAGAAACACAATAAGTACTACACATAACATAAAATCACAAATAAGTACTACACATAAGAAAAGTACTACACATGAGAACCAAAAAACACAATATATACGATACAAATATATAAACAATGAATATAAAAAAAGTAAAGTGGAAAGTAGAGTGCAAAAAGCAAAACAGGAGTGCAATGTGGATGAGCAATGTGCAATGAAATGCAATGCAATGAAATGACATTGATGTATTGTTGATTTTCCATCTGAAGCATAATTTTGGTTGGTGTTGAAATCTCAATGCTGAATAGACGTTGAATCACTATTACAATACCGGTAACAGTGGTATAGTATTGTTGATGACAGTGACATTTAAATACTTTTTCGCAAATTAATGACGGGTAAGCATGCATTTATTTATCTAATAATTCAGTGTTGAGTTGTACCAAATTGACTATTTGCAAATGTTTACAGTTGATGTGTAATATTCTGTGTAATATTATCCTGTCAGTATGGCCAACTGTAATGGTAATTTGTCTTTTGTCAAATTTAGACAGAACGTTCATAAAATCACTCTAACTTACAGTTTCATAAACACCTTACACAAAGTTAATTTAGTCAGTAACCTAGCCTTAGTTTACTGTGGGGTTTATTATATTAATTTGTATTCTACACATTTTTGTGAACTTTTACTGTCATAAATGTCAAGGCTGAAAGATGGTCAATATCTAATTTACCTTGTGTTAGCGTAATGTTAGCTTGTTACCATAACCAGCAAGCTAGTTGCCTATAACGTTAGCTAATGTGAGGTTAACGGCAGGAGACCAGGAGAGAAAGAGAAATGCATCATAAGCCTTCGTACAAAACCCAAAATCTGAACAAATTAACGTTACAGTGCACAGAACGTGCTCAGAAAGGGATTATTTCTTCCAAGGATTATGTTAGAAAAGTAATAGGCTATCTTCTTCAAAATGAACAGCTGGTGAACATGAATAGTGGCACTGAAGGCACGTTCCACAGCACAATTTGTAAAACGCCACACTGAGCGCCTAATAAAGTTACCGTTACTGAGGCATAATTACCAAAATAATATAATCAACGTGATGAAGTGTTAGGCACCGTTTGTTAATATCTGACTTTACAGCACAATTTACAGAGACAATTGTATTGTTGTGGCGTAATATAAATACAATTGAATTGAATTGAATTGAATTATCGTGATAGGGTAACCTCACTATCATAACATGTTGATAAGCTGTTCATTTTGAAGAAGATAGCCTATAATTTTCTGTCCCATTGAATACTGTTGCATTTTGAATTACTGATGCTGGAACATGGACACCCATTATTATTGATTCTACGTTTCGTTAGAATCAATAAACAAAATGGCTGTAACACAACAAATTTCTAAAAACAATATCGAAAGAGGCTGGCCACCATTATTTGAGGAACAGTCAGTATTGTAGGCCTAAGCTGAGATATTGGTGGAAGATCTAGAAAGGCTAGAGGAAGGCTTGAGGAAGAGACGGGACACAGGACACTAGTGCAATGCTCTCCTGTCCGGATGTAGCCATGTTGTTGCGTTTAGCAGGAGTGGGCTACAGACAGCACATGTTGTACCGTGAAGGAGTGTCTTTACGGATTCCGGGTACACATACAGCGTGTGTTGCTGCTGTCGTCAGCGGCCGCCAGTTGTGCACTGCTATCGTATCCTGCCACCCTTAAGCCTGATTTATGGTCGGCCTTTTTACGCAGACACGCAGAGCCCTCTCCGTCGTTGCAAACCCTCTCCGAGCACCTCTCCTTGGCCTGACATACACTTCCCAATTTTTTTAACTATCCGTCAAAATGACGGAGAGCCGACAGAGACCGAATGGCTTTAATTGGTCCAACCCATGCTGTTTTGTGAAGTAGCATGCTAACATTAGATAGCTGGCTCAGACACCTTGAAAATCCCCTCAGACGTATTTTTCAGTTACAATTACGGGTTTTTTACATTGCACAGTGTCTATTTCTCAGTAACTTAAAAAAATCTAAGCAAAACAAAGTCAAACAAACAACTTTTATTGCTGTTTACCTTTTGGATAGTAGCATGATAACATTAGATAGCTGGCTCAGGCACCTCGCAAATCCCCTCAGATGTATTTTTCAGTTACAATAACCGTTTTTTTACATTGCACAGTGTCTATTTCTCTGTAACTTTTTTACCAATACGACCATCTACGGAGTTTGGTCCGCCATCTTTTTTTGTATTGCTTTGCGACACCCACCAACTGACGGAGAACTATAAAGGTTCACGAGCAACTGCGTGGCCACACAGTAACGCAGTCGTAGAAGCATATTTCGGCCTTTACTATGCTTGCATTTACCAAAAATCCCCATGCACCAAGCCAGCCAACATAACTAAACATAATTCATGTTGCACTGTGAAGGAGGGCCTTTACGGATCCCGGGTACAGCATAATTGTCAAGTTTTTTTTTTTATATACATTTGTTTATTGAAACACATCACAAAATAAAAGATATACAAGAAAGAAAGAAACATATACAAAACTTAAAAACCCACCCACGCTCCCATCCCAAGTTGGTCCACCTTTCTCTATCAATGTATCGAATCAATCAAAGTATCTGTATGCAACAGTACAACTGGTACAACTTTAATTCTAAGTAGTAGTAGTCGTAGCTACATTATCAAAATATGAGAGGAGAGGCTGCCATGTAGTGTAGAATTTCCCAGTCGACCCTCTAAGTGAGAATTTGATCTTTTCCAGCTTAAGGAATGACATTAGATCAGTCTCCCAAGACTTATCTGCTGGGGGTTTGGGTGACTTCCAGTGTAGAAGGATACATCTGCGGGCAATCAGAGAGGCAAATGCTAAAACATTTCATTTCTGTTTACTAAATTGAGAGTGGTTCAGGGGCACTCCAAATATGGCAATAAATGGACAGGGAGTGATATCTGTGTCTAGAGCCTCAGATATAATCTTGAAGAAGTTCTTCCAAAATCCTGTTAGCTTTGAGCACAACCAGAAGGTATGGGCTAGGTCAGAGGGGATAAAGGCACATCTATTACAGGCAAAACTTTGCTAATTTGGCTTTGCTGAAATGCATTCTGTGCAATACTTTGTACTGTATTAAGTTAAGACGGGCAGTAATTCACTTGTAATTTGGCCCTGTCCCACCAGGGGTCTTGAAATTGGACTCCTAGCTCATTTTCCCACTGCTGTTTAACTTTGAGCAGCGGCGAGGGGTTGGATTGAAGGATATTTGTGTATAACTTAGACACCATCCTTGTCAGGCTTTCAGGTCTGTCAAGAATATTTGGTAAGTCTGCAGGCAGAGATGGGAATGTGCTGCAATTATCTACCCGCAGAGCCAACAGCGCCCCATGCAGGAATCGAACCCATGACCTTCTTGCTGTGAGGCGGCAGTGCAAGCACCTGAGCCACCGTGCCAGCATGCAATGCGTCGTGCGGCTGTCACCAGCCAGTTGGGCACTGTTGTGTAACCTGCCACCCTTGCCATCCTAACTAAAATCCGCATGCACCATGTCAGCAAACCATAACTCATCAAAAGTAAACACAAACAAAGTTCCCATACACCTTGCCAGGCACCCTCTCCCTTTCCCCTCCCCTCCCTCTTTTTTATTGCCTACTGTTTATTGTTTACCTAAATGCATCTCTTATCTGTTCATCAAATTGATGTTTACTAACCAAATTTTCTCTCTCTTATAGCATGACCTTTGTTCCCAAATGCTGATTGCTGTGGAAACATTGTTCCTCATCACCATATCCGTAAAGCGCATATTGGCGTATTGGCAGCCAAACTCTACCCACTCACTTTGTGGCTTTTGCATGCACTGTAATAAAAAGGAGGAAGAAGGAAGAAGAAGAAGCCACTGTGTATTGTTTTGTCTGCACTGCAACTAAACTGGCTTGCACCTGTGTTTCAATCTCATCTACGTCAATTATACATCTACATCAAGGCTCCATTTCTCTCTGTCCCTGTCAATATAGGCCTAACTCTATAACTAGGAGATAATATATATAAATCTTTATTTCAGACACCAAGTTCCATATAAAATGGAATAAGAGACACCTTCCATACTCTACTCGTTTTTCTTTCCATCTCTCTATCTTTGTATCTTTCTATCTATGCCTCTCAGTCTACTTTCTCACACTCCAATTCTCTGCATAACTCCATTTTCTCTCCTCCTTTCCATCTTTTCTCTTCTCTCTCTCTTCATGCATAGCCACTCTTTGTCACTCTTCTTCCCTTTTTCCTTTCTTTTACTCTTTACATCAATTCACAATCTTTTTTCACCTTTTTCATGTCAGCTTTCTCTGATTTTAAAGTCCTCCAAGCTCCCTTCAAACTTTGCCGTCATGTCTGTCTTCCACTCTAGAGCGATCATTGTAATCATTTCCTACCTCCCGCAGTCCTTTCTCTATCCTACTTTCATCCTACTTTCTCTCTGTCTCCAAAACCTCCCTCCACTCATTTTTTCTATCTATCTATCTATCTATCTATCTATCTATCTTTCTATCTATCTATCTATGTATCTGTCTATCTATCTGTCTTTCTATCTATCCCTCTCAGTTTACTCTCTCACACTCTATCTCTCTATATCACTTACCATTTTTACTCTCTTCACTCTTTCTCTACACTCTGACTCTTTTTCACTCTTAATCCCATTTCCTTTTCTAATACTCTATATCAATTCCCACTCAAGTCATTCACTCACTCTCCTTCACTCACTCTCTTTTTTTCACTCACTGAGTGTCTTTCACTCATTCACTCACACACTCTTTCATTCACTCTGTCTGTCTCTTTAATTCTTAGCAACATTTTTGAAACCACGAACATAATGATAATCCTAGCAAGCAACATGACTATCCAAGCAACCAGCATAGCAAACACTTAATTTACCATAGCAATAACAATGAGTCCCCTAGCAACACCATCAGTTACCCTAGCAACATTCTACCAATCATTACCCTAATGACCTGGCAAACATCATAGCAACCACCATGACTACCCTAGCAACCAGGGAACATCCACTTCAGTTACCATAGTAACCGACACTACCCTAGGAACATCCTAGCAACCACTTCAGTTACCCAATGAAACATCCTAGCAACCACAATCACAATTATAGCAATCATAGCAACATGACTACCCTACCAACCAGCATAGCCACCACTTCAGTTACCATAGCAACTGATCTTTACATACATTTTCTCTTATATCCTTTGCATCTGTTCATCTTAAGCCTTGCAGAAGCTTTGCTTGTAAGTGACGTTCTTTATCAAAATCTCATAACCTTGTTCCGGAGTACATTTTGCATTTTTAAACTATTTGCGAGGCTGTGTAAAATAAGCAGCTCACCAATGCATTTGTCATGTTGTTATATTAGCTAGTTGATACAATATACTTTAGTTCATTGACTAATTATTCAGTGTGATTCATGCCTTGTATTTACATTATTTACAGTAATTACATTTGGCATAGGATCTTATTTACACTGACGATGAACTAGCTTAAAACTAAATATTATTTGATCGTTATTTCAGTCTGAAGGACTCAGTATGAGTTGCCCCGAGAAGAAATAACTGGAATTCTCAAAGCACATTCTGAGAAGGTTGTCACCCCAACAACTAGTACAATCTACATGTGCCAGGCTGATGTTTGGACTACTGCCTTTCGGCAATTTAACAGACCCAGATTTTTTGAGTGCTCTGGCATGCTTCATGTTATATTTGCAAGCGATGAAACAGACATGGAGGAAGATGCTGATGCTAAGCTATTTTGTTTACTTATGAGGGCTATCTTCTGAGGTAGTGGGGCATGTGAAGGTAAATTGTCCATGAGTCTAGGGAATCAGTTTGTTTGAAATATTTGTTTCATTTCTTGACATATATTTTATCATTAGCTGCATTGAATGGATATTCCACCACAGTCAGGGTGAAAAATGGAAATGTTGAATTTATTGTCTATACATTTCCGAACCATCCTAAAATATTCACGTAACTGTTTTTAGCAACTACAGTGCTTTAGCCTCGTGCCTTGGATAATATTCCCTCTCCTATGTCCTTGATTAACAAGAGACTGCAACAGGTTTTCTTGTGATATTGTGTAGATTGTATTTCCATTCTCCTTACCTTCAATTCTCAAAAGTTTCCAGTTCCTGCAGCTAAGGAATACCCCCACAGCCTGAAGTTACCACTGCCACACTTCACAATTGGGATGGTGTTTCTTGAGGCATTGGCAGTGTTGGATTTAGACCACATAACGTGCTTTGAGAATTGGCCAAAAAAGCCCACCAATGTACGTGCTCCTACACACTTGGAAAGGAAAGGATGAGGTAGGGTTATTCATTTGGTTGCAATCTGAAACCTCACCACTAGATGGCACTAAATCCTACGCACTGCATCTTTAAGATTGTGGACTCCTACACCAGCCACTGAATTGTGGGGGTGATGTGTGGATGATGTGTGAACAGTGGTGGCCTGCAACACCAGTTCATATCTTCCTCAGATGCTTGGTTTGGGAAACAGGCTCATTAACTCATGAAACAGTCTTTGAAATGTTTTTATGTTGGCATGCTGCCAGCTGACCTGGTGAGCAGACATGGTCGTATACCCCCCTGGTGGAATCATACAACAATGCTCTTATATTGGTTTTCTTTTCCTCGGAGTGTCCAAATGAGTTTAGTCCAAGGTGGTGAACCACCAGCATTCCTTGCACCACATATAGTGGACTATGTTGTGACCCGAGATATCCTGCAAGTACATGTCACTCCTGATGACATAGCTGACCCTGAATTAAGGGATTCTCTGAAGAAGGTATTATTGGTATGAAACCAATCATGCTTTATTATGTGTGGGATACAGATTCAAGTCCTGTCTGTTTCTTGGAATGTCCATGTTTTCCATGGTAATGTGGGCCTTGTCTTGTTTCCTGGGTTTGCTGTCACATGAGAAGGTGGTAATTTATAAAGATTTTTAAATAGTTAGTTATGAAATTGATCTGTCATCTTCAGGTCAAACAAGCAAGCACGATGGATGAATTGGAGGAAGTACTGAACTGCTGTGACTCATGGAGGTTTCATGTTGAGGGTCTACCAAACCCAGTCACCACCACACAAAACATGCATTTGTGAGGAATGCAACACTTTACCATGTAATTTTGCAACGACAAAGCTGCCTTAATCAGTTAAACGATGGCACTATAGGATAGTAGGTAAGTTTGAAAAGTTAAAGTAATGTATTGGTCGATGTCCGTGCCGTTACAGCCAGTTCTGAAGTTCTTCAACAATAACTATAATGTTACCATGGTTCCTTTTTTCTCTCGAAAGGTACTTCCACTTCTGAGGGAAAACCCTAGCATGCAGGTTATTCTTGGCATGCCTGCAGAAAGAGATAATGTCACTGCACAAGTAGTTGCTTGCCTTTTAAAACCAAGCTATTCTGTACTTTGAACTTGAAATACTGGGGCCTAGGACACTGACAGAGGGAGAGCGGGACTTTGTGCAGAATTTGGGCCTCGGCCACATAATGGCATTTGGGCCACGGTCACATACTGGTATTTTCAACAGGGAGCATCAAACATTCAGCAGTTGGATTTCAGCCAAATCCTAAAATATCTTTTGTTCATGATGAGACCCAGCACTATCCTATTGCTCACACCTCTTCAAATGAGCTTCAGATGTATGTTAATGCAAAAAACATGGCAGAGTCTGATT
Organism: Clupea harengus; assembly: GCF_900700415.2. NCBI lineage: Eukaryota > Metazoa > Chordata > Actinopteri > Clupeiformes > Clupeidae > Clupea > Clupea harengus. The sequence goes on along the minus strand of NC_045163.1, from coordinate 161,135 downwards.
AATACTTTGTGGTAGCTCTCAAGAGTGGAGGCGTGTTTAGCACATTATAATACAACAGCACACACATTCAATTATATTTTCTAATGATATATTTGACACCATACATTCAAACAGCACACACATATTACAGAAGAAAATCTTTATCCCATTTATGTTTTATTCAATAACTTATTTTTGTCATACTAGTGCAGTTGCACCCAAGTGAAGTAATACACCACAAAGTGTGTTTTAGTCTAGTACATGTTTTATTCATAGAATTGTGGTTGTTCACTTTATGCGAAGACAAATGCCTGTTGAATTCTTGGAATGTAAACATAATGAAGGGAAAATATGTCTGTCTCATTGTCCGAGTCCAGCACATTTATTGACTCCAGTTCATAATGGATGTGGTGAGGGCAAACCAGTTCAGCCACTTCTACAACAGATTTGATAACCCTGCTCCTGTTGTCAATGCCTGTCCAACACCCATTCCCTCACCTCCCCCATCAGCTGCTGCTACCTGCTCACTACATGCCACCACCCCCACATCCTCAGACCCCAGGTACGCCATGCAATCGACCCACTGCAGTTTGTCTACCAGGAGAAGGTGGGCGTGGAAGATGCCCGACTACTGACCTAATGCACAGGGCACACTCTTATCTGGACAAGGGGAAAGGTGGGCGTGGAAGATGCCCAACTACTGACCCACTGCACAGGGCACACTCTTATCCGGACCAGGGGACAGGTGGGCGTGGAAGATGCCATCATTTACCTAATGCACAGGGCACACTCTTATCTGGACCAGGGGAAAGGTGGGCGTGGAAGATGCCCAACTACTGACCCACTGCACAGGGCACACTCTTATCTGGACCAGGGGACAGGTGGGCGTGGAAGATGCCATCATCTACCTAATGCACAGGGCACACTCTTATCTGGACCAGGGGAAAGGTGCTGTGGGAATAATGTTCTTTAATTTCTCCAGTGCCTTCAACACCATCCAGCCCCTCCGACTGATTTCTCCAGTGCCTTCAACACCATCCAGCCCCTCCGACTGATTTCTCCAGTGCCTTCAACACCATCCAGCCCCTCCGACTGATTTCTCCAGTGCCTTCAACACCATCCAGCCCCTCCGACTGAGTGACAAGCTCACATTTGGCTTTGGCACAGAATAAACGCGATATCGTTGTTCTCCTCCTCAACACCACCAGAATCAACCCTAAGTATCACCTTTCCCACACGAGGATGTTCTGTTTTGATCTTAGATACTGCAGAATCCAATTCCTCATCACTCAATTGTACAAACTTTGTTCTTGAGATGTTGTGCTCCCTCATGAGTTTGTACAGGGTTGGTCTGGAAATGCAGAGGATGGAAGCAACTTCTGTCAATGTGGTCTTTAATGACAGCACATGTTTGATGTCTTCTTTGTTCCCATCATGGAAGAATAGTAAAATTGTGAGATTTTATTTACAAGGTTACATGAGTCTAATGCAAAGTGGATACTTGACATATAATCAAGCTTTGAATTGCAGTCATTAGGGATGGGAATTGATAAGATTTTAACGATTCCGATTCCATTTTCGATTCTGCTTATCGCTTATGTGGCACAGTCTTTCTCTCTACCTCTCTCTCTCTCTGTGTGTGCATGCGCGTTTTTTTCTTTTGCAAGACGTCAGTTAAGATTGGTTGCTTCGGTCTTACGCCACTAAGCATCAGTGAACTCTGTGTACTTAGCACTATGGTGTGTCTTCAGATGTTTAATCAAATTGCTTGTGTTAAACAAAGTACTTTCCTTTCTGCCCCTCGACACCGTAGCAGTGCAAATCTTACACTGTGCCTTACTCCTGTCGTCGTCATTTATCTTAAAATGAGCCCAAATCGCCGTTAAGGCAGCACAACGGAATTGCTAATCGCTAACGAGATGCTTGCAGCTAAATTTAGCGAAACCTGTATACTGAAATACTTTGACACTATGACAAACTTTCCTAACACAGTCAAACATCAAGTAAATGCAACACAAGACGGCAAATACGCTACTTACTAGTCTGGCTGAGAGTGGTAGGACAGGTAGGACAATAAATCACATTTTGTGTCAGCATAGCCCGGCCAGTTTGATGCAGTGAAATACTGATGAGTGGTATCGGTGCTTGGTATCAGCAATTCAAAAACGAGTACGAGTATTTTAACAAAGTATAAACGAAGTCCCTACCAATTACCGTACATATTGTAATATTCAGTTTTCAAGTCTGACATGAAGATAGAACATTTAACATTTAAATTTGCATTTAACATCGATATTTATATTTAACATTTATATTTTACATTTATATTATTTTACAATTTTGTATTACTGCATTACTGCAAAACATCATTTTTGGAAAGGTTATTGCATGAATTTCTCTCTAAATGTTTGAAAAAGTGACATTTTAATATTTTACTGCTTTTTGTATTTTGACCAAAGTTTATTACAGACATTTCATTAAGACCCCAAGGAACCATATCAACTGTGTGGGGAGATGGGCATACGGTGAGTACGATGTCACCAGCATCCCAGACCCACCCCCCTCCACACTCATGATGGATTAGGACACATGCCACTACCAGCGACAACAACACATCAACAAGATTTCACATATCTCAATGTTAGTTCTGGTGAATTCACGACGAGGGGTCTGCGAGCGCCTCGGCCACAACCACTGACTCACTTTTTCAGCACCCTCAGATAACTAATTTAAAGCTCCTTTGAGTGACAGTCCTCTAAAACCAAATCCTAACAGTGTTGTGGTTGATTTAGCTTCAAAGCATCTAACACCTAACTCCACTGGTCTTGTGTGTGTTTGCCAACCTCGTGTCCCTTGCCTCTGCTACTAGTTCCGCATACTTTAGCGTTTTCCTTTTAAATGCTTTCTCAGTTGCATCTTCTGAGGGAATCATTAACTCAATAAAGTAAACAATGTGCTTACATACGGTTAGCGTCCATAGGATACATTTCTCTCAAGCTGATCTTCCTCATCTGAACTCCATGCAGTTCATCCATTGCCATCGTTTCTGCTTCCTGCTCGTGAACAAGGCTAGTTCCCACCTGCCTCCTCTCCAGCAATGTAGCCTTACCCCATGCTTACCAACTGTCACCTAGGCCGACACGCTGCTCTTTCACTCTTGACCAATGATATCCCTATACTACAATGTGCCTTGTGCATGCTGGACTTCCACTTCTTCCCTGTTTTTTACCGTTAGAGCAGTGTTCTTGACAACTGGATCCTTGGCCTGTGACAAAGTCATCTGCAGGCTGGTCTAAGCCCATTTGAACTCCTTCACCAAGCTGGTCAATGACTCCCATATTCCCTTTCCATATAAAGCTGCAGTACTTAGACAATGTGCCACCAACACACTTTTTATGGTAATTGAAATGGTTGCTATGCTGGTTTCTAGGGCGTTGCCAGGATAGTCATTGTAGTTGCTATGGTTGTTACTAGGTTGTCATGGTTGCTTGGATGTTACTAGTGTAATTGAGGTTGCTAGGGAATTGCAAGGGTAGTCATTGTGGTTGTTAAGAGTCAGAAAGGAGAGAAAGGGGATAGAGAGCTTTATATGTTGGAGTTGAAAAAAAAAAAAAAAAGGAGAAGAAGCGAATATATGGAAAAACAGCGAAGAAGGAAAGAAGGAGATAAAATAAAGAGATGGGGAGAGATGAGATAGAGAGAAAGAGAGAAATAGAAAAAGAGGGATAGAAAGAGAGAGAGGGAGTGAAGTCTTTGGCTTCATATTCAGGTGCATCTCAAAAAGTTTGAATATCATGGAAACGTTTTTTTCCGGAATTTTATTAAAAAAGTGGCACCTTCATATATTCTAGAATCATTACACAAGGCATGTTTCAAGCCTTTTTTGTTTTAATCTCAATGATTACGGCTTACAGCTCATGGAAATCAAAAATCCAGCATCTTAAAATATTAGAATAAAGAATTTTAAATACAGAAATGTCAACCTGAGATGAGCTCAAATCAGCTAATTAACTCAAAATACCTGCAAAGGTTTCCTGAGCCTTCAATGTCTCAGTCTGGTTCAATAAACAACCACAATCATGGGGAAGACTGCTGACTTGACAGTTGTCCAGAAGACACTCATTGACACCCTTCATGAGGAGGGTAAGCCGCTGAAAGGGCTGGCTGTTCACAGAGTGCTGTATCAAAGCATATTCATGGAAAGTTGACTGGAAGGGAAAAGTGTGGTAGGAAAAGGTGCCCAAGCAAAAGGGGTGACCGCAGCCTTGAGAGGGTTGTCAGGCAAAGACGATTCAAGAACTTGGGGGAGCTTCACAAGGAGTGGACTGAGGCTGGAGTCAGTGCATCAAGAACCACCACGCACAGACGTGTCCAGGAAATGGACTACAAGTGTTGCATTCCTAGTGTCAAGCCACTCCTGAACCAGTGACAACATCAGTGTCTTACCTGAGCGAAGGAGAAAAAGAACTGGAAAGTTAGGCACAGAATCCAAGTTGCTTGAAGTCCAGTGTAAAGTTTCGACAGTCAGTGATGATTTGAGGTGCCATGTCATCTGCTGGTGTTGGTCCACTGTGTTTTATCAAGTCCATGATTCAATGAGTCAATGCAGCCGTCTACCAGGAGATTTTAGAGCACTTCATGCTGCCGTCTACTGACAAACTTTATGGAGATGCTGATTTCCTTTTCCAGCAGGACTTGGCACCTGCCCACAGTGCCAAAACGACTGGTAACTAGTTTTCTGCCGATGGTATTACTGTGCTTGATTGGCCAGCCAACTGGCCTGACCTGAACCCCATACAGAATCTATGAGGTATTGTGTGACAATGTGATCGTCACTACAGATGAGTATGTGCTCTGACTGCCATGCCATCGAGCCTGGCTCTTCTGTAGACCCGGGTTCAAGTCCGGGTGGAGTGACCACGCTCTCCCCACAAATTGTCAAGAGGAAAATGAGATCCACCAGTCCAAACAATACAAGCGAGCTGAAGGCCACTATCAAAACAACCTGAGCTTCCATAACACCTCAACAGTGCCACAGGCTGATTGTCTCCCTGTCATGCCACATTGATGCAGTCATTTGTGCAAAAGGAGACCCGACCAAGTATTGAGTGAATAAATTAACATATTTATTTGTGTTTTGAGATAAATAGCTGATAAGAGCTTTTCTCAGGTCGACATTTCTGAATTGTAAAGGTTTTATTCTAATATTTTGAGATACTGGATTTTTGATTTCCATTAGCTGTAAGCCGTAATCATCAAGATAAATAAAAAAAAGGCTTGAAAAATGCCACTTTATGGATAATGATTGTGATGAAGGTGTCACTTTTTGAATTAAATTACAGAAAAAATAAACGTTTCCACGATATTCAATTTTCTTTTAGATGCACCTGTATTTAAGTTACAAAATGTGAGATGACAGCGGGATAGAGGGATAAAAGAGTGAAGAGAGTAGTTGGTAAGGAGAGAAAATTGAGTGATACAGAGAGATATGGACTATGAGAAAAGGAGTTGGAGAAAAGAGCAGGGAGGATGAAAGGAAGAGAAGGAGGGAAGAGGAGGAAGAGAGTTACAATGATCGATGAATAGAGTGGAGGACATGGACATGACATGGAAGAAAGATGGAAGGGGGGATAGAGGACTTGAAAGTCAGATAAGGCTGGCATGAAGGAGAAAAAGAGTGGGAATTGATTGACAGAGTAATAGAAAGAAAAAAGGGAAGATGAGTGAAAAACAGTGGCTATACATAAAAACAGGGTGAAGAAAAAGAGTGAAGAGAGAAGAGATGGCAAGAAGGAGATACAATTGAGTGGTACTGAGATGATAAATAAACAAAACACATTATACAACTCAGAAATTAAGTATATATATATATATATATAAAAAAAAAGTTTTAAAAAAAATCAGAGAATTATTTAAAACAACAGCACTGAGGCACATCCTTAGCATCTAAAAGGCTCTTAAATGGGTTGACAGACAAATACTGGGTTAGTTTCAAGTCCTCTTGAACAGTGTTCCATTTATGGGAAGCAAAGAACTTAAAAGGTATTTTACCTATATTAGTTTTGATAAGGGGGATTTTACTTTGCATGTTTCGCAAAGCAAGACATACATCACACAAAAGTGCGATATCAAAATGGTGGCTGGTAAAAAAAAAAATATGAGTGGCTGGTATAATTGAGAATTTAGAAGAATGTGAGTACCATCTCTGAAACAACTGCAGGTTCACATCCATGGTTTGCTGGTAGATACCCTTAGACTACATGCAGGTGAATTATACCCTTACGGTGCAAACCCATGACACCGTTACGAGCGACGCGATATTCTAATCCCATGCATTTCAACGGGAGCCAATCCATTGTGACGTAGACCACCGTTTTGGGCGACGCGACCGATAAAAGTTGGAAAAAGTTGAATTCTATGCAAATGAGGATTGATTTTTCCCTGGCAGCGGCCAATCAGATTGTTTGGTGTCGTCTCTGACGGTTTGAAAATGATATTTCCACATGCTAAAACACGCCTGCACGTATCGCGTCGCTGTCATGGGTTTGCACCGTTAGGGCCGAAACACACCAAACGCGTTTTAGGCTATGCAGGTGAATTATACCCTTAGGCTACATGCAGGTGAATAATAGTGTAGTTAACAGCAGAGCATGATGGCAGTTGAACCGTTATAGAAGTTCTACTCCAAAATCACTGTCCTGGAATCAGTGCAACCCTTCTATTTATAGCCCACAAGAAACATTGGCTGTTGCACAGATCCTACACATGCAGTAATTAGAAACGTAATGCATTTCAAAATAGACTTATATTGTTCAAAACACAACAATAAGGATGTAGAATGTTGTTTAGCTTCCAGAGATGTGCTAAAATGAATTTCTTCATTCATAACACCGTTTCATGATGTTATTTTTAATGTTTACCTTATAGCCTATATATAAGGTTAATATAATGTATAATAATATGGGCCAAAAGGCATTCTAAGCAGCCAGTCTCCTATTGCTATCCTGAAATAAGGAATGTTGTCAATATGCACGTGTGAGGCTTGTGCCTACACTGGCAGTTTTCAAGCTGGAAACATCTACCAATCCCTATAGACATACTTGTGTGGCCATCTGTAATGTGGCACCTAGTTGGGGGTTTGTAGAAATGGTGCCGGAAATGAGCACCTATGGGACGACATTTTTAAAGTTGTCGGCGGTCAATTCCTGGGCTGAAGTAACGAGCCCCATAGACATGACATATGCTCTATGACGAGCAAAGTATGTTATCAACCATTTTAATCAAAGGGGGTGGTGCTCCCTCCCTCTTTTGAAAGCGTGCAAGCAAGTTAGTGCAAGCCCTCCCTGAATTCATACAGTGCCTGCAGTTCGAAAAAACACTGCTTTAACATGTGAGTTTATCTGAGCAATCTAGGCGATTTTCAACGACACTGGAATCGCCGAAAGGACAAACTGTCTGGACCAGTCGCAGCTACTGTAACACTGTGGTACTATGTGGAAGAAACATTCCTTCCCTTTCCACCTTTGGTGAAATGTTGCCTGATTGGCCTAATGAACAATCTGCCCATGGGCGTCAATAAGGGGGAAAGTAATATACACATATTTAATTTTTATCCACGCTCAATCTTTTAAAAATTACATACGTTTTTGGAGTGTCTCCTAAGCCGAGTACAAATTGAAATTGTAAACGAATTACAGATATATTGAATACTGATCCTGACTATAGTAAATATATATAAATGTAGCCAACAATCAAATATATATATATATAACAATGAAGTAACCACTACAGCTGGGTAATTTCCAGAAAACGGCAAACTGAACGAAACCGCACAGGACAGGTAATGTGATCCCATATGCGACTGCCCATAATACAGGGTGTGTCACGGTTTCTGTGAGAGCCAGCGAATGTTTGCACACATAGTGATCACCTGAAGACGGAAGAAGATTGCTCTTTCATCGCGCAATGGCTGCCTCAAGACTCGCCAACCTGTTGTTGTTTTTCTGTTGTGCTTCAGTTGTTACTGTTGCGACGGCTACGGAGAAAGGTAGGCTAATCATTTCACATTGTTTTATGTCCGGAAATATTTGTTATTAGTTCGAAATGCATCACCGGTTCTGTGTCATGGTAGACTAACTTAGCTTATGTTTTGTTGGAGCGTGACCTTTCAGCCCCATCAGTTCACATCAACCTTGGGTTGTAGGTTAGACTACTAATGGGGGGCATGGGCACTTCCATGACGCCCAAAAGATACAAAATAAAACGGCAGGTGAGGTGAATGAGTCGAATGATAACTTTTCATTACATAGCGGCTCACCTAGGCTACATAGCTATAAACAGTTAGTCAGAAGTAGGCTAAGCCACACCTCAACATTGCTCTCATGCCAACCACGCAGACAAGTTTCGCCGCGGTCATAGGACTGAAAAACCAGACTATCCTGTTCTGTGACGAAATCCGAATCCCAGGCAGAATACGACCTCTGGCTACGGTAGCCTTTTAATCTGGTTAGTGCACGTTTTGCAACTCGTATGTTCTGGAACAGCCACGCTTATTATGCTTTATGTGGAATGTATGTGAACAGACGTGTATGTGTAAGACGGTATAATAGAGTGAAACCAAACTGTTACATATAGGGCTACTAGAAGACGGGTAGACTGGGACTGAAATACGGCCCTGAACCTATTGCCTCAAGGTAAAAACAACCACTGCATAGAAGCAACAGTCTGCAGGGTTGTCATGACAATACTACTGGTCACCAAAGTACAACATTCACAATACAATACAATGGTTTATTGCTAGGGCAAAAAGCGCAATAAGTTATTCAGTGTATTGAAGAGGTGAATTTATGGGGAATCCAGTGCTACCTGTATCCTGCGTTGACTAGTACTGTTCTGTGCTGGACGTGAACCCTTAGTCAACCTGAAATGTAGTCAAAATAGTCTCACACTGGATCTGCCTTCCAATCAGCACTCAGGACCCAGGAGGATGGTGTCAATTTAGTGACTTTTTACACCTGGCATTAAAATGTGTTTTGGGTGATTGGATTGCAATCGGACAGTGCTTGACCACATGAAAGTACAACAACTACGTGGCCGGAAAAAGGCTTCATAATAGCATGTGTCTGCTTTTCAAAACCTTGCTGGTTTGGAACAATCAAACATAATAATGCAGCTTCATGGATGGCTGCTGTCTTTTTTTTTTTTTTTTTTTTTTCGCACAAATTAGAGGATCAGTCGGATCTCAATGTGGACACTGGAGACACATATTAATACCAGGTGTAAATGTAGATAGATAATCTAGATACAATCTGGATATAAGACTAATTTTAATGCCAGGTATAAAACCCCCATATGCATAAAGGGTCGGCACAACAAAAACTTTAGACTTTAAAGGGTCTGCACAACAAAGACTTTAGACTTTAAAGGGTCGGCACAACAAAGACTTTAGACTTTAGACAAAGACTACTGGTCCGCCTGCAGTAGAAGTCTCTCTTTCTCTGCTACTAGGGTACAATTATAAAATACCAATTACAAGTCACACAAATAAAAAATAGAGTATAATTAATTAAAAATTGAGTATGAAATAACTTACTATACTATTACAGTGCCTATAAGTACAATTTCTACTGTAAAAATATGGAGTGTGTCAGTAAAATAATCAAAAGAAACTCCAAAAAGGGTAGAATGTCATACAAACTTGAATGTGTACATAAATATAAGGGCATGGGCCAATCATATTCTTATGTTGTGATGTATAGATGGGTGAATGTCATATCTAAACAAGGCAAATATTAAAACAAATTCAAACAATATTAAATACAGATTTTTGCCAGATTTGTAGACATCGGAAGCACTATTTTCCCTTTTCCATACGGTGGTGCTGTAACATGCACACTTTTGACATGCAGATGGCGTTATTATCAATACGCAAATAATTCTGTGTATTTTGAAGTTCACGGTTTGAGGCATCATGCACAACTACCACATCTCTGTTGTGTTCCGTTCTGTTCCGTGTTCCTCTGTTGTGTTCCGTGTTTCTACATAATTTCACAGGACTTTAGATTCTCGACCATGCTGACATAATGCAGGCTAAATTCTGTATGCATGTGATGAATTCTAGGGGATCCCTTCCCCTTCTCCCACACAACCCCAACCCCCCCTTCCTATCTCCTCCTGGCCGACCTCAAGCAGATGGGTGCCGTGGTTCTGCTTAAGGTTCCTTCCTGATTAACAGGGAGTTTTTCCTTGCCCCTGTGGCCTTTGTGCTTGCTTTAAGGGGGTCCAGGCACTGGTCTCTGTAAAGCGCCTTGAGACCATTTTATTGTTTTGGCACTATATAAATCAAATTCAATTGAATTGAATTGAATTGAATTCTAGGCTTGCATCTATAGTTACTTTAGATGTGTGTGGTAAAGGTCATGAGTTTTTAAACATTCAAGCAGAACACAGCTCTGGGACTAGAACAGGTACATTTAGCTTTAGCTTTAGCTGAACAAATCAGATTGGTTAATTTCAGCCTATTTCAATACCTCTACAGTTGATACTAGGCAAGATTGAGTACAGCACTAAAGGCAGGGAATAGCCTTAAGAGGTCATTTTCACAAATCATTATGGGTCTGTTACAGGTGAGTGTTTAACATCTGATGTGGAGTTTCACAAATCAGATGGGTTATTTTGAAGCAATTCTAATATGCTAGACAGTGTATTGGTTATGTAGAGCACTTTAGGTTTGTATTTGAAAAATGACGTATTATAAAAGAAGTATTTGAAGTAAAAAATAGTATTTGTATTTGATGGGCCTTTCAATTCAATTTTATTTATATAGCACCAAAACAATCAAATTGTCTCAAAGTGTTTACAGAGCTCCGTGCCTGAATCCCTCTGGAGCAAGCACAAAGGTGACAGAGGCAAGGATAAACTCCCTTGAAACCTTGAACAGAACGTTGGCAGGCAATGACGTAAGACGGGCGATTGATTGATTGATTGATTGATTGATTTGAGATCAAACACTAAATCAGAGGCAAGAGTCTTCATGGTCAGGGCACAGTCATGGTCATAGTTTTGCACATTTTTAACTTTGGTTTGAGTGACTCATTTTGGAATTTGTGAACAGAGTTTGTTGGATTTCCTTGAATTTTGGATGCAATCAACATAAGTTTAGGATAAATTGTGAAGGAATAGTGGATATTGAGGGCCTAATGGTGGGATATTTGATTTGCATGGCGCACCACATCATTTTACATACACATTGGAAATAACTTGCGATTCTTAGTTTGATCAGCCTCAAATTGTGCTAATTACTTATTGTTACTAATTGGCCACTCCTGATCACACCAATGTGGCAATTATGAGTCATAGTGTGTTTGTGTGGTGCTGTGTTTGTGTGGTGCTGTGTTTGTGTTTGTGTGGTGCTGTGTGTTTGTGTAGTTCCTAAACTGAAATAATCATACTACACTTTCAAGTAGTGTCTCAAACGTAGTCAGAAAGCCTAGAACTTAAGGTGCAAAATTAATCTAAATAGGGTCTCTTGATGAGTAAAGTCATGCACACCGATAGAAAATCATGTATGTGTGCGAGATCAGTATGTTTGTCAGGATGCATCAGATCGGATTAAGTTATGCTATGCTATGATAACAATACTGCTCTGTAATGCCGTCCCGCCTATTCTACACTGGCCATTTACGCCAAAGGTATAAATTATGGAATTGTCATTCCATCCTCATGTTCAAATGACACCATTTCGTAGGGCGATGCGTTGGTGTCTGCTTATGTGCGCAAACAAGTTAAAATATGAAGTTTTTTGTATATACATGATGAATACAAAATTGATAGATATGATGGGGAGAGAGCTTAGTGGGTATACAGTGTGCTCATAAGCTTTGTGGTGGAAGTCTGATAATAACCAGTCTAATGCGAGATCAGTCTTATATTAGATATTAGTAATATGTTTATTAGTCTTCTGCAGAAGGATCAGCAACACACAGACAGAACAGCAAACCGTCTGAGAATCGGATGAATTATCTCACAGGCAGTGTCTATTTAACAGGGTCATAGAGATAAGAAAAACAGGAAGTATCACTCTGTTCCAGCACACACCCCAGTTCTCCTTAATATTTCACATGCCATGCTTTACACAATAACACTTGCAATTCGCATTATTTCTAATACAGCTTACTATTACAAGGGTAAGTAGAGTTATGGAACAGAAAACTGTGTCGATGGTGGCAATTATTTACATGGTATGGGGTAGAATAAGTGGATGACAGTGTGGTGGGGGTGGGTAGGTGTAGGCCGAGGGTTTCTACAAGTAGATTAGTGGGAGAGACTACAGCAGCATCCCACAGCAAAGATCTAGACTCGGAGGAGAACGAGACAGTGTGTAGAGTTTGGCTGCCAATATGCGTATATGTTAATGGAGATGAGGAACAATTTCCACGGCCATCAGCTTTTGCGAGCCGGTTACACTAAGAGAGAGAACATTTTGGTTAGTACACATCAATTTAATAAACAGATAAGAAGAAGAAACAGAAGGTTCTATGGCCACTTTATCAGTATTAGCATTAGCAATATGATATAGAAGGTGAAGGAGAGGCTGGCTGGCAGGGTTTATCAAAGTTCAAAGTACTTTATTTGTCATTGTCACAAAAACAACGAGACGGTAGAGGCAGCAACAGACAGCTAAACTTAAGTTGCTGTGGACATTAACTGCCACAGCTAAATAATAATAAATAACAAATTATGAGAATTTTGTTTAGGTTTAGTTATGGTTGGCTGAAGTGATGCGTGCAGATTTTAGTTGGGATAGCAAGCGTAGCAAGAAACCCAACTGGCTAGCGACAGACGTAGCAGGCGTTGCATGCGGGACCCGGCGCTCCTTCATAGTACAACAGGCGTTGTCTGTAGCCCAGTTTTATTTATATTGGGAATTTTATATGTGTTCAGTTGTGATGAGTTCTGTTTAGTTATGCTGGCTGGCTTGGTGCATGGGGATGTTTAGTCATACATGCATAGTATGGGTGGTAGGATACAATAGCAATGCACAACTGGCTGGCAACAGCCGCAACATGCGCCGCAACATGCGCCGCAACATGCGCCGCAACATGCGCCGCAACATGTACCCGGGATCTGTAAAGTCCCTCCTTCACAGTACAACATGCGCTGCCTGTAGCCCACTCCTGCTAAACGCAACAACATGGCCAGCAAGAAGAAGTGAAACATTTTGTGACGGGTTTTTGATGCATTATTCATGACTATGGGATGTCTCTAGTCTCTATTTGAGTATGGAAAGGGTGTCTGCATCTCAGATGGATGCAGGAAGATTCTTCCACAGGCAGTGGACTCGATAGCTGAAGACTCTCTTGATATACGAGACCTCCACTCTGGGAACAAAGTCCTCTTGGTGGGCAATAGGGGACAACTAATTCCTTGAGGTAATTTGGAGCCAAGCCATTAAGGGCTTTGTATGTTAGAAGGAACACACCATTCCTTTTAACAAAGAGATTCAATGGGGTCAAAGGGCATCCTGTAGCGGCTTGGGCCTTCACCAACAGGGCTGTGTGAGATTGATACTGTTGGATACAGATGGATACATACTGGGAAACTTGTTAACCCCTACCTGAAGAACAAAACCGTAGTATCGGTTTTGAAATGTAATGTAACATTTTCTATGCATGATTATGTGTAAGACTTGTGTAAGACTTGTGTTTCATACATTTGCAGGTAATACATGTCAGAATGTTTATGTGTGCACAATTTAGTGGTAGAAGGCGATTTGTTGAACCAAAAAGAAATGAACCATTTGAGAACTGAGTGACTGAAGTAACAAGACTTCACACCTTTTCCTTGACTGACTGTTTCATTCAAAATGACTAGGATGTTCAAAAATGCATTGATTTGTAGACCAATATCTGTGGTATGCACTTATAGACTAAACTTAAAGTTTGTGATAATTCAGACTTTAGATTCATTCAAATGGTTTGAACAAAGCAGATTCAAGCTCCTAGAGAATTCTATGAGAAGCAACTACACTTCTATGCTTCAAAGATCGAATCTAAGCAGGGATCTGTTTCAATGTTGTGGGGTGTTTAATAGTACAAGTATGATGTTGAGTTATATGTAGTGACATTTTATTTAGTTTTGTGTATCTTTTCAGAGTTTAGTCATGCCATGTATTTTTTCACAACTCCAAGCTTTCTTTTTTTAATTTATCAGTTTTATTAAAGACCTTTGTCAAAACTGTAAATGAGCTGTTATGTCTCCTATTTACCAAACCATTTATTTTTGTGAATTGTTAATCAACCTGAATTAATTCATTTAATTTAACGCATTAAAAAAAATGACGCAATTAACGCAGATGCCTGGGTTTTGTTATTATTTCTGTTAGTACATATTTAGGCTTATGGTTAAAATATCTGGAGCGCCCAACGTTCACCCGCCACGGAGCTTAGCCTCACAAGATTGCAAGTTTATTGAGCATTTAAACTTACAACTAACACAACAGGCTGCACAACATGTTCTTACTGCCTACCTCCTGAGCTTGCTAGCTGCCTCATAAAGTATTTACTTCCCCTAAAGTCTGTCTCTCTTCTTCACTGCTTTTCCGTGTCTTCATCTCAAACCCTGTTTCAAAATAAAAATCCTTTCACACTTAACGTGCTACACATAAAACAAATATGCCTTTCAAGCTGACAGTCAATTTTGACTTGATGGTTTCATTGGAAGACTGTATTTCACAGGGAGGAAAGAGGAACCTGTGTGTTAGACTTCCTTTGTGTTGATTCTACTTTAATTCTGAGATTTTACCTTTTAAATGTCCATTATTACAAACGTCAGTCTTAAGAAGAAAAAAACAATCAATCACAGCAAATTGTGTGATTTATTAGTTAATTGAAAATGATTGACAACACCAATGAATGCATTACTTTGAATCATATTGACGATTTGCTTATATATGATTCCAATTGACATTGAATCTCTTTTTCATATCAGTTCCAGGGAAGACAAAAGGATTTTTTGGAGAGGTAGATAAAAACTCAAACACAGTCGTCGTAGACCCAGCCACGGCAGGAGCTCTTAAAAGCGGCCTCACCACCGTCTTCCTCCCCATCGTCTACATCGTGGTCTTCATCGTTGGTCTGCCAGCCAACATCATGGCTCTCTGGGTCTTCCTCTTCAGAACCAAGAAGAAGCACCCAGCCACCATCTACATGGCCAACCTGGCTGTGTCCGATCTGCTCTTCGTCATCTGGATCCCGCTGAAGATCGCCTACCACTTCAATGGGAACAACTGGATTTACGGAGAGGGTCTGTGCAAAGTCTTGATCGGTTTCTTCTACGGCAACATGTACTGTTCCATTCTGTTCATCACCTGCCTGAGTGTTCAGAGGTACTGGGTAGTGGCCCACCCCTTCTCCCAGCTGAAGACGAATAACCGCGTGGCCCTGCTTCTCTCTCTCTTCATCTGGCTGTTCATCTGGGTCAGCACCACCCCACTCTACCTCTACCAACAGACAGCCTATATCAGCGACCTTGGCATCACCACCTGCCACGACGTCAGCAGGATTGACCCCGAACATGTCTTTGAGTCGATTCAGCACTCGTACTATTACTTCATGACCATGGCGGGTGTGGCTTTCCTGATCCCATCTGTAGTGATTATAGTAGCTTACGCCATGCTGCTGCGTGCCGTTGGAAACTCAATGGGCGAAGGCAGCGCTGGAAAGAATCGTAGGAAGGCTGTGGTGCTGATCATCACAGTGCTGGTCGTGTTCCTCGTGTCTTTCATCCCAAGCAACGTGATGCTGGTGGTG
Source organism: Clupea harengus (assembly GCF_900700415.2). Taxonomy (NCBI): domain Eukaryota; kingdom Metazoa; phylum Chordata; class Actinopteri; order Clupeiformes; family Clupeidae; genus Clupea; species Clupea harengus. Next base: position 145,347 of record NC_045163.1, on the reverse strand, counting down.
CACTACTCCCTCCTGAGGGCAGGGGCAGAAAACAACGCCTACGGGTTCTACGTCACGACACTCTGTATGGCGAGCCTCAACAGCTGCCTAGACCCGTTCATCTACTACTTCGTGTCCGACGACTTCAGAGAACACGTCAAGAACGTACTTCTCTGCCGCAGCAACAGGACTGTCGAGAGGATGAGAGTGTCGTTCAGCTCCATGAAGTATTCGACCAAGACAAAGACCTATCTGTCTGAGAACTCCACCACCCAAACCAGTTCTTGCTAATTTTCAAAAACATTGTCGATCTACAATACCTATTACATCAACATAAGGAGAGAAGACTTTGAAGTGAGATTTTGATTCGTATACGTTTTTTGCATAAGTGTTGTTGCTGCCAAACTTGCCCATGACCATGCTGTTGAAAAGGCTACGTTTTTAGTTTTAGTCTTCCAAGATAGTGAATTTTAAACCTTTAACATTGAAGACTGATGATTAACCTGTATGTCATTGCTGTGTACCATTTACGTTTTGGAGTTTGGGTTGACATATTTTGTGTTTCTTTCCTGCCTATATACCCCATAGTGGGGCAACATGTTTTTGTCTGGCCTGACCTAGTATTATCATATTGTATCACATGTGGTAGTGTAGCTCACTTACTCGCAAGATAACCTAGAGAATATAAATATATATATATATATATGTAAGTGATATATACCACATGAGATACAATATGATAATACTATATATATTCATCAATGTCTCCATTATTTACTGGATTTCTTTACTCTCACCAGGGTTGGTTCACGTGTTGATCATTTAAGATGTTTTTCCTTTTAAGCTGTAATATTTATAAAAATGATTCATTTAAATAAATCTTTTCTAAACTAACCTTTTGTATTTTCTGTATCTCTACTCTGGGGGGGGGGGGGGGGGGGGGTGTATGAAGTAGCTGAGAAAGTCGTTTTTTTTCCAGTAAGGTTGTGTCCTGTGTCTTTGGTTAGGGTCTGGATTAGAGACTGGTTAGGACCTGGGTTAGTGGATCCACGTTGGAGTCACCCATTAGGCCTGGTTGGCGTTAGTATTTGTGTCCCTGATGGTTGTGTCAAGTATGGAAGCTGGATTTCCGGTATTGCGGGCAAGTAGGGATTAGCCCATCTAATGATGTGATGTTAGGTGCCAGAGTATTATTTCTCAGGGTTAGGTTTTTGTCAAAGATACTACGGCCCTTCCCATTACGTGGCCTTGCACCATGAATGGTTTGGTGTAGTAGTAATAATAATAATAATACATAATAATAATAATAATACAAACTTTATTTGTACAGCACCTTTTATACAAAACAATGCAGCTGAAAGTGCTTGACAGCAAATAAATGACATGCGCAGTGATCCACATAAAAATAGACATCAAATAAACATAAAACATAAAAACTAGGATAGAGTGCATAAAATAAATTAAAATGAACATAAAAACAGGGAAAGAGTGCATAAAGATTTAAGATAAAAAATAGAATACATAAAATATATAACATAAGATAGAAACTAAAACTGCAGAGATATAGTTTATCCAACCCCTTAATATCACAATGAAGATCAAAGTAAAACACATTTAAAAAAATAATAATACAAAAAAGTAGTAGGACTGAGGGTGGTTTACAGGTTGCTGCTTGTTAAGCATTGCTACAGGATCCTAGGTTTAGATTTAGAGATAGGGGTATGTCCCATCTCAGGATAGAATCCTTCAATGGAACATCCTGGGCATAGGCACAGATGCCATCTAGTGGTCACTCCAAGTACTACAAGTACACTTATAGTACTTTCTTAGTTTTTTATGTTTGTTTGTGTCATCTTTAGTAAATGAACTAAACAAAAAAAAGTTGTTGGTTCCAAGGTGTTGGAATATGGAGAAGTGTTTAATAACAAGATATATCTCATTGTGGATATTATCCTGTTTCTGAAAAGAAAAAGATTAGGTGAATTAAAGAGTCTGGTTTGGGTCAGAAAATGAAAAGAGGTCTTATGTAAGTAAGAGAAGGGGGGGGGGGGGGATTGTGGAGCATTCAGGGACGTAAATCTCAACTACTTCACACATTTTATTTAATGTTTGAAGTGTCCTGAACATATTCCACCCCCCTTTCATTGAAACACAATCTTTAGTTTCATCAGCAGAGTGATACGTGTCACATGGCCCTGCCATTGAAGCTAATGCATTTTCGCCTGTCTGATCACCTATGTTTAAAGTATTGTGGAGCATTCAAGGTAAGGTCTGGTGTGTACGGACGCCATAAGGTTATACCGTAGTGAGTAGGATGTTTTATCCCCTATATTGTGTGTTTTGAGAGTCGGTTATTTGGTTAAGTGGCCGTTTACTACATGAGCTGTGGCTCGTTAATGTGTGTTCGTATTCATGTGGTCTAAAGCAATTGCTGCACACAGCTAATTGAGATTTCGGTTAGGTATGGCTGCAGGAGCCTGCGTTTAACGTTGAAGTAAAATCTCCGATAAGCAACACGTTATAGGGATAAGTTTGCTGCTGGACACGCTACTTTATGGGTTCAGTGTCTTGCTCAAGGTAGTAGGGAGATGACATAACGTAACATTGACAGCAGTTCTTCCTTGAGGAGCAAGGGGGAATCGGGATCGAACTAGCAACCTTCCTACTAACCTTCTCTCCCTTCTCCCCCCATCTTGCACTCACAAACACACACTGCTCCTCCTCCATCGGTCTGCCACAGATCCCAACAGCTGGCTGCACCCCCCAACCAGGCTGCACATATCCTGCTATGTGAATCACCTGTCAACTCCTTAACACCTTGTTTGTCTTTACACACAAGCCAGGAAAAACTTCCGGAGCCTCAGCAGCTGTGGCTCTCTTTAACAGAGGGGAGTGAGACGTCTACTGTTCCTGTGGTCACTATGGGGCCGGCTATTGTCAATCCACCTGCACCTGCCCTGTCCACACCTCTGACACAAGACTCCATTGACAACATTACGGAAGGCATCTTGGAGAAGCAGCGGCAGCAGCACCACCAGCCAGAAGAGAAGAGAAGACAAGCAAAGACTTGTCTTGCCTGTGGACAGCCCAAGTCTCGATACGAGACTGATGAAGAAACTATTATTGCTTTATTGTGTTCCAGAAATCTCACACGCTCTTCCCCTGCTGCTGAGGTCTTCTCCATGGCGAGAGTGCACATTCATTTGTTGTGTACACGCACATAGTACTCTCTTGTTTACAGTCATTTAGAGCGCAGGGATATATGCCTGTTTGCTATGTTCAATTAGTCATTATGTTTGAATGCTGGCCTTAAATGTTCCATATCATTTCTGAAATGCTTATCTTTATGATTACAAGCCACACTTTTTACATTTGTATGAAACGTGTGGTCCTGTTTGATATATTTACTTTGATACATATATTTTGTCTTTTATGAATGTGACTTTATTTTATGTTATATCTGTGTGATTCAGACTATGTCAAACTGACCTTAATGCATGTCATGTTCTACTTGTCATATTAACTAGCACTATATGTATTTATTTAGTATATTAACTAGCACTATATGTATTTATTTAGTATATTCTCTTCTGCCACCCTACTCCTTACCCTGTGCCCTGATCAGCTCTCCTACCTCACCCAGGCCAGCATCATGCAGATGCCCCCTTTTGATCAAGTTTCCTTCTTTTTAAAGGGAGGTTTCTCATTGCTAATTGGTGTTTGTAGTTTTCCTTTGTCATTGTATTATGTGTGTACTGTTTTGTCATATTTAATTGTTGGCCTTACATTATTATTTCTAAAACACTTATCTTTAATAACAGTCCACGCTATTCCATTTGTGTAAATACTGAGACATGTATAAATCATTTCACATGTTGTCAATAAAACTATGAACATAAATAAAAATGGAACTTTCTTTTAAATATTACACACTGCCTTTTTGTCCTGCTTAAATGAAAACAATATAGCTTTTTTTCAGCTTAATTATACCATGTACAACCATAGGTTCTGTGCCATAAAAAATAATCCAAGTCTGCTGGTTCAGTTCATTTGAGCAGTACAGAGGATATCAATGATGATTAAACACACTGACAAACAAGAACTAAAAAACATTAGTACATTTCTACAAGAATACTGGCAATATGATGGAGTAGGATTTTACTATGCTCCAAGACGTAGCATTTACATCCTATAAATTTGATAGAAACTCCAATTTTTTTTTTTACATAAAACTATTTTACATAGAAAGTTGCAATTATTATCAATGCTTTCTACTCATCTCACATTCGACAACACCCCAATGGGGATACAAACCCGTTACAGCTATACGCGACTGGCCACAGGGTGCCAAACCTGCACTCTGATCACAACACCAAAAAGCCAGACTCGATGGTATGGCAGTCAGAGAACATACTCATGTGTAGTGACGGCACATCGTCACACTGCCCTCCCCTTCGGAAGCACACCCTTGTGCTTCACACACACAGGCCTTCCTCATGCATCCACCAACCGTGCTTCTCCCATCCCAGGGCGCCCCACACACAAGTGCTTCACCCATCTATCCGGGTCCCTCACACAGGGGTCAACCCCCGGGGGGTCCCTCATAAGGTTTACAGGCACGCCTCCGGTGACCTCACAGCAAATCACCCCATCGCTGCCACCAAGTGTCAGCGGGTGATTGTGTCAAGGGTCTTTTAGGGTCAAAGGGTGATGGTGTCGAGGGTCTTTTAGGGTCTGTTAGGGTGATGGTGTCGAGGTCTTTTAGGGTGATGGTGTCGAGGGTCTTTTAGGGTAGGCACAAAGAGCAGCAGGGAGACAAAAACACTGGTTTGAAATGTATGTCCTCCACCAGGTGCAGAACCCAAGAAGGTGAAAAAATAAACAAAAACACTAATAATATAAATTGAAACAAAAGATATTTGCAAACAGCTGTAGCTCAATAAGTAACAGCCTCACACTTCTGAGGAAGATAGAGAAAAACACACACTAAGCTCACACCAAAGAAGCTCTCCGCACAGAAGCCTCCCCACTACTACCAAGCTAACCCCTTTATCAGGTAGCTGGACTCCCCCTAATTGGCCCATACCATCAAAGGCCCATAGCACAGGGGTGATGGCATGTGGCAGAATAAATTCCCTTTAAACAAAGTTAAAATGATTCCAATAGTAATTCTATCAAAGTCAGGCATTCAACATAATATCAACAATAGATACAGTTCACATTCACCATTAAAAAACCTTATAACTCAATTAATTGATTTTGCGAGGGCGAAACCATGTTCCTCGCGAACCTGCCCAAACCATCAGGTTGTCCCGGGACGGGAGCGCACTTCATAAGAGGAAAAGATCCAATGGCGGCAAGAACTCATTCAAGCTTGTTAGTTGAACAAGAATGGTATGTACGTCATTCGTATGTGCTATATGTAAAGACAACTGAATAACAGCGATTTGACAGAAAACATTTTGTGTAATAAAACTACGTTTTTGACCATGGTGGGAGGTGAAATGTTTGGCGTGGTGATGGCGATAAGTGTACCCCCCTATGCTTCAACACACGCCAGCCAAGATAAACCAGTTCAGAGTTATCTGGGGATGTACAATAAGGACTTTAGAAGTCTCCGTTGGCAGTTAAAAGTTATAACAAAGTCCATTGTGTCCGCCATTAGGAAACGCGCCCTCACACACGCAAAACAGAACAAAACTATTAATAGGCGAGATATGAGATGTCATTTAATATTACATTTTATTTATAGTCTGTGCACACAGGACTGAGTGTGAGAAGGCCGGGAACAATGAAACAATGACAGCAGAAAATAATAATCTTGTAAAATATTGAAATCCAAAAAATGACTAAAAGAAAAGCATGAGAAAACCACTGACACTTTATTTAGAAATATGAACAGTGATTTTTTTTTACACAAAAATCTGTTACTCTATTGTTGCCCGTACCTGGAACAAGGGAGAACTTCAGAATACACATTAGAGCCAAAACATCATTCTTATTCTCTACACGAATTTCCCCAAACACACAAAATGAAAAGGAATGACTGCCTAATTCATCATTAAATTAAAATTGGGACTGGGATTGAGATAGAGTACCCAACATAGTGTGTCCCGGCCCTCAGTTACACACATACTGGTCGGCACAAATTAACCTATATACAGTTCCATACCATAACCTGTTTACAGTGAATTCTAGCTACCACCAATCAGAAAGTGATTTCAGACTGGCATGACTCCCCCCTGGCAGCTCCTAGACACTGGACAGACCTCATGGAATGTGAGAATCTTCAGACTGTGACATCACAATCCCTACAGCCTGTTTCCATTCATCAGACAGGCCTTCTGTTCATCGAGGCTGGACACCCATTCAAATTCAGTCCTTCTCCTCCACCTCTGTAAAGATGTTACTGAGAAAGTACTCCGATATACTTGTGGGCTCCTCTGAGTGATGCCTGACGCTGGAGTCTCTTGATTCAGACGAGATCACCTCATGATTCTGCTGAACAAATGACAGAAAGAGATAAAGAGTTCCTTTAATTAAAGTTCTTACTTTAAAGAGGACCCAATATGTTCATTTCCAAGGTTCACCATTTTATTTTTGGGGTCTACCAGAATATACAGTCCTGCTTCAATGTTCCAAAAACACATTTTTCTCATACAGTGCATCTCTATTCACCCTCTGTCTGAAACGCTCTGTTGAGCTCCAGTGTCTTTAAGCAACCTCTCTCAATGAGCCCAGTGTTCTCTGATTGGTCAGCTAGGCGGGTAGTAAGGATTGTGTTACGATAACGAGTCATCTTGTGACAAAGAAAAAGACTAGAATGCCAACGAGGCATTTCAGGCAGTTGAGAACAGTCTAGGGTGTACTTTGGGCTTGGGAACTTTGAAAAGTCTAATAGACCATGTGTAAGTTAGTAGCAAAGGACAATGTGTACGTTTTGATATCAATTGTCTTTGTTTTTGTGAAGTATGCACTTCATTACACAATGATCAGTGGTTCTCAAACATGGGAGGGGGGGGGGGGAGACGGGGAACTCTCATTCGCAAAATCCAAGTACTGTAGAACAGTTTGGAAGGGCCCAGATCGCAAAGGTTTGAGAATCCCTGCACTGTATTAAACATAGTGCTGTTCAAAACAACCATTCCAAATGTGATCTGCCTTAGTTAAACCCAGCACAGGTCACAACTCATAGATTGGTGAGTGGCAAATTATTAGTCAGGAGGAACCAGAACGGATCCACAGAGGCGCACTCATATGTTCTTCGGTTCTATGTTCTATTCTTGCGTCAAAACAACATGACATAACATCAAAATGCATTGCAACAGCTGGCCACTTGATGGGAATGAAAAAGCGTTGAAGATAACATGTGTGTCTGCCTAACCACATTTGCATTTAGGACATTTTAAAAGCTACTTCAAACAGCCAGATAACCATATCCCAATAACTCTCTCCCAATATGTTCTCAATAACGGCATAATGATATCAACATGATTACTGTCAACAATAATTATGGCCTATATATACAAGTTTTTATGGGTTTGCAATTAACCAAGAGAACATGCACTCGGTTGCCAGTTTATAATGGACACTTAGTGAAAACTAATGCGGTCTAGAGTCCTTCAAATGATTATTATAATGTTCAGTTTACGTTGAAACGTTTAAGAGAGGTGGCGATTCAACGGCATGATCATTTTGGAGGATGTTTGTGGTGGTGTTAAACTGTATTGAATTAAAAACACAAAAGGTGTTTCTGTTATTTATAAAACACATTCAGCAGCACCTCAAACGGCAGCCTCCAAAACAAACACACGGAATCAATAGCTCTCCAAACGGTCAATAGCTCTCCAAACGGTCAATAGCTCTCCAAACAATCAATAGCTCTCCAAACGGTCAATAGCTCTCCAAACGGTTCTATCTGCACCCATGTGCTGTTGGACAGACGCAGTGCACCTGATGCACATACGAGCACAGAGTGTCTCCTGTGTTCTGATTGGGTGATGAGGGGCTCTATGAAGATGCACATACCAGCACAGAGTGTCTCCTGTGTTCTGATTGGGTGATGAGGGGCTCTATGAAGATGCACATACGAGCACAAAGTGTCTCCTGTGTTCTGATTGGGTGATGAGGGGCTCTATGAAGATGCACATACGAGCACAGAGTGTCTCCTGTTTTCTGATTGGCTCTATGAAGACGCACATCTTGCTCAAGCAATTGTATAACTGCCTTCGCATTCGACCGTCGTTGGATTCACAATTTTCTGGTGGTATGTTTTTTGCACAGCAAATACATTAGCAAATAATGCCCAGGTTCCTCTGAGTGTCTGCCTCTGTACAAGCTGGTGTCATGACACAGATCCCTGGCTCCTTAGTCAACAAAAGCCAAGAGCCAAGAGCTCACTTCTCAAACGCTCATAAACCCACCACTTCATTCTCCTTTTTTTCCTTGCTGTCACCAAGTGGTTACGGTTTACATTGAATTGTGTATAAATACAGTATCTTGATGCGAAGCCGTCCGTCCTTTGTAAACCGTGGCCAAACATTCAGACATTCAGGATTTTACATTACGTTGACAGGCGATCTATAGGCTTCATGATAGCCAAATCAGTATCCCGCACTCACATTGAAGAAGAATGAAAACACAATATAATATAATATAGATGTGTGTGTGTGTGTATTGTAAATCTAAAAAAATTAAACATATGGGTTTAAACACAGAAGTGCAACGATGCATGCAATATGCTTCCCATTCGAGATTGGAGACAAAATGTCAGAGCCTATGGGCCTTTTGCCAGGTCAGAGTTTAATATGAAGATTGCTCTAAATCGTGTCATTAGATTTTATTCTTTCTTTGTGTATATGTCTTTTGGGTATGGTATTTTATTATAGAAGTAGAGTAGTGTATCCATAATGCTTTCTATTAGATATAAGGAACAAAATGTCTGTGTTATGCGATTCGGATATACATATGGTGTTAATGGCGCATCAGTAAACGTCGTCGTCTTTTGCATGGTCAACCTGGGTTAAATTCCTCTCTGCAGCTTTGATTGCAAGGGATCTACTAAATATTGGATATTTACCTTCATTTCCAACCTACTCAAATGAATGTTTGTATATTGTCTTCATATTTGTCTGTACATCTTTCAGGTGTGGTAGTGTATTATGAAACTGCTATGCTGTTGGCTATGCATTCAAACTTTCCCTCCAACTGCTTATTTCTCAAAACTGCAACTGGAGATTATGTTCATTCTTTGTGTACACAGAGCATGGCAAAGGAGCATGTGTCAACCAACCACTTATTTTTTTTATTTCCACAATTGGCAAGATGACCCAATATATATTTCACATATTCTACACTTCAAGAAATACACAAGTAAAAAATCACATTAACAAGAAGCTACAAACCTTGGCTTAAACAAATAAAACATAAAAAGGTTAAAACCTCAATTTAAGATCTTTGATGCATTGCCTACTTACCAGGGAGTGTAAATGATTTGTATTTGATGAACTACAGGATGTAGCTAGTTCTGTTGCCGTGGAGATGGTCCTTGGTGCTATAGGCATCCTCCTGGATTGTACTGGTTTGACTTGAGGTTCTGTTGCCGTGGAGATGGTCCTTGGTGCTATAGGCATCCTCCTGGATTGTACTGGTTTGACTTGAGGTTTTGTGGCGGTCACCCCAGACGTACTCTTACTGGACATGAAGGACAGGAAGCCTTTTGGCTTTCTTCCAGGTCTGCAAAACAGCAACACAGCCTGGTGACTCTCTATACACATGTGACAGTTTCAGTCCATGAAGAGAGGCAGTTCTGTGAAACATGGTTAACCCTTAGGCTGGATTTGCAACATGGTTGCACGTGTGGTTCCAGTCAGAATTGACCAGATGCATGTGGGGAAAAGAGAGTGAGAACCAGGCTGTGTCCCAGGGTCTATCCCGGGGATCAGCTCATAGCCAAATGAATGGAGCCTAGACAGCAAAAGATTCAAAGCCACAGAATGAATATATTCTCCATTTTATATTAAGCTTTAAAGCTTTTTACAGACAATTATATTTGGATGTAATTCCTTTGTAATCACCAACATTTTGATAAGTAACTGTAATTTAATTACATCTTTTTTTCTCTGTGACTGTAACTAGTTACTCCGCCACCCTGGGCACGGCTGATATTAGTTCAATAAATAATGCATTTTATGAAGGCTTGAGGGCTATCTGTGGGTGTATTCTTGTTGATTTTGTTAAACACACACAGTGTGTGTGTATGAGTATATGCATTTATCAGAATATGGGCTGTGGACTGCCGCAAGCCTTCAACGTGGACACTGCCGCTCCACAGAACCTTTCCACTGCTAAAGTCAAATTATGCTTTGTGCTTCTGTCACCTCTTCAGAGACCACTCTAGCTGCAGAGAACACTTATTAGTAGGTTAAGAAGAGGCAAAGATTAATAATTAAAAGAAAGTTGGATTCCTTCAAGTGTTCATCCCTAAAAAAAATCAAAAGTGTCGGGATGAGAAGGGGCGCCATAAACATGTTGAATAAGAATAAATAATAAAACTTAAGAATATCAATAGTATGACTGCCTACGCAAGCAATCACACTAAAAAAGATACAACTTAAGTAGAGGAATAGTGTGATTACTTAATCACCATGGGTGCCTCGTCCATTTAAGCATATGAAGCAAATGCATGGATTCAAACTACGTCTGTTATATTTAACGATCGATAACTTGCCTGTGTTGCTGCGTATTTCAGTATGATCATGTAATGCTTGAATGCAGTAATGTGTGATGCCTTGAATCCGTTGAAGGTTAGGATTTTTCACCATTCACAAGTCACCATTTAAGGGCTTATTTTTCAAAATGTTCTTGATTGAGCAATCACACAATAATGATCGTAATAATAAAACAATAACATGGATTACAATATATGTAATACATCAATAACAATAATATGTGACACGCGCTTGCACAATCATACAACAAAACCACTACAGCAATATATTGTTTAGGGGTAAGTTATCTATACCCCTTCTGTGTAGTAAACATGTTGTAAATAGATGGCTTAAAAATACAAATAAATAAAAAAAACACCATTTAAAAGGCTAACCAGTTTGCTATTTCTTTGGGTATGTTACTGTTACCTTAATGGTGAAGTTCATATCACATTTTTAGATAAACTGCATACATTTGAATCATTCTGAAGGGCTCACATACTTTTTCATTGCAACTTTAGAAACGGGTAAAAGTGCAGTAGCAGTGTTGGTGTAACACTAAAAGAGAGTTAATCAGAGAGATATGACAGCCTCCAAATCTTCCAGGCCAAAAAAATATAAAACAGGCAGAAATAAGTGAACTGTTAAAGCAAATCACCTGGCCATAGCATGAGTTGCCCCCGATGGAGTGTTGTGCTGGACCATTGGGGATTCCCCTCCACCCACACCACCAACCGTTGATGCAGGTTTATATGCTGATGCTGGCGAAGGTGTGCTGTTGGGCTGGGCAGAAGCGGAGTGGCTGGCAGAGGAACTCTGGGTCGAGGAGAGTGGTGGCATGGATTTTTGGGCCAAGGCATTTTGAGATGAAATTCGGCGTACTGGCAAAGCTGGTTTCACATGGAGCTTGGCTAGAAAATAAAACATGATTTTCTATACAAATGTCCAATCACATAAGCACGAATAATAAAATAATAATGTTTTGGGGGTCTACAGCAACTCTCTTGACCTACCTCTCCGTGTGCTCTCAAGCAATCTTCTTTTCTTTAACGGGGATATATCTTCAGTCAGTCCATCAGAAGCAAGCTGTGCTGATGACCTGGCAACTGACAAACAAATGGCAATAGTCACACCACAATAAATGATCAAAATGTATTTAGTCGACTCTTAAAAAGGAAGTTCCGTTCTGCATCTTACCATTTTCATGAGTTGAGCTTGTAGTGGTGAGATTCTACAGAAGACACACACATTGAAATGGTTATGCGGTTGGGAATGTGTTCATTCTAATGCTGTGAAAATGGTTTGGAGTACAATGGTCTTACCTCAGGTTTCTCCGTCTTAGTGCGCTTCTTCTCTTCACGCTCTTGTTTATTCTCCGTTTCTACCGATACAGGCACCAGGGCATCAGTGATGATCATGGCAGATACCGCTCTAGCGTCATCCTCAGGGACGCTCCAATCGCTGGAGAGTTAGGAAAGAGTATGCCTTAGAACCATATTGATTATTGGTCTCAAACGGCTCACATAAACTTAAGAGAATATTAGAATTGTTTCTAAAATGATGTGATTTGTTGCCTGATCATAACTCATGAAACATTAAGATGTTTCTAAAATGATGTGATTGGTTGCCTGATCATAACTCATGAAACATTAAGATGTTTTAGCGTGTGTCGGCCATATAAGGAGATGTGTCATCTGCATGCTGGCTTTCGGAGCATAATGTTGAAGGTATCTTGGCTGTCTGTATACAATTAAAATTACCATTATTTCCATTTCTGGAACCTTGCAAACAGGATTTAGACATGTTGCCCTCCTCCTCCTCCACAATTAATTTCCAAGCACTTGACAGATTTATTTTTGAATTTGATATTGATATTGTAAAAGCTGTAGCATTCTCCTTTAAGGTCAATGAGCACAGATCATTGATATTACATTTCATTTACATTTAGTCATTTAGCAGACGCTTTTATCCAAAGTGACTTACATATGTGCGACTTACAACGTATACACATTTTACATTTTACATTTACACTGATGGCACACTGCACATCAGGAGCAATTAGGGGTTCAGTGTCTTGCTCAAGGACGCTTCGACAGGGAATCGAACTAGCAACCTTCTGATTAATTAAAGCGCCTAGAGACAATTGTATTGTTATGGCGCTATATAAATAAAATTGAATAGAATTGAATTGAATTGATTACTAAACGACTTCTCTACCTCCTGTACCACTGCCGCCCCGTGTTAAAGCTGTAGCATTCTCCTTTAAGGTCAATGAGCACAGATCATTGTTAACAACTGCAGGCCAGTCTCAATACAACAAGTCATTTCCCCTTCACCTCACTGTGGCCACGGCCTCCATAGGAGTGACATGAAGGAGAGGCCAAGATTCCCTTTCAGCCACAACAATGCCCACTGGGATTCCTTCTTCTGTCCTGGGAACACGACACTGGTCCATCGTGATTTCTGAGAGGTCTTCAACACAAGTTTCCAAGTTTGCTTTGGTGTTCGTGCAAAAAGATATGTCTGGGGAACAGTCCGTAATTGGCTTATCCCAAAATGGCGGTGTGGATTCATTTTGAGCTGAAACAGACAGAACACTTGCCAACTGACCAACAGATAATATAATGGGATAGGGTTAGGACAGGATTTGAATTGTTGCTATAGCACAATCACAAAAATCTGAATGTATTTCAGTAGTCTACTGCCATACCTGCACCCGTGTCGTGTAGTTGATCCCTATCGTCTGCATCCAAATCACACGGCACCAGGGCATCCGGAATGAGTAGGTGAGACACTGTTCCTTTAGCCGTCTGAAGGTTGTCGCTGCAAGCAAGACAGATATGGCAGTCATGGATCATGGGATTCACACTGATAGATAGATTTCTCCAATTCACAATTTTTCAATTTACTGTGTTATCTTAACGACTAAGATGAATCACAAAGATCCATATTAAAGTGTCGAAAAATGACAAGCACAAATCCATGCTTCTTTTGAATGTCAATATTGCTTTATTATTAAAGGTGCAGTCAAACCCAATCGGATTACTGCAGCCCTTCGGCTAATACTCAGGTGCGTCCTACACACAGGGATGCATTTCCCCCCACCTGGTAGTTAGTAACGCATACAGTAACTAGATAACACATTTTCATTCCCACTCAGTCTTCCATCATGATAAAGGAAGGGGTGTATTCCCATCAGGCTATATTTAATCATTCCCACTCAGTCTTCCATAATGATAAAGTGAGGGGTGTATTCCCATCAGGCTATATTTAATCATTCCCACTCAGTCTTCCATAATGATAAAGGAAGGGGTGTATTCCCATCAGGCTATATTTAATGGGATGCCATGGAGTGCCAATCTCTACAAGAAGTGTACAAGGACTCATGCCAGTTAACCTGGATTTGAACTATCTCTAGCCTATCTTAACAGTTCACAGTTGAACTATCTCTAGCCTAGCGAGCCATCTTAACAGTTCACAGTTGAACTATCTCTAGCCTAGGGAACCATCTTAACAGTTCACAGTTGCTAGGGTGTGTAATATGAACTCATGTTAATATGAAGACGCACAGGCACCCAGAGGGTTCCTTCCCATCATAGCTTTTTAACTTTTCTTACAATCTCTAGCTTAGGGAACCAACTTAACCATTAGTTAGTTGCATTTAGTTAGAATACACATTTTGTGTTTTATTTCTGATAATTTTGTAAATTATTTTCTCAACTTAACTGACCTGCTGTTGTGTTGAATGGTTGATGCCTATCCAAGCCTGAAGTATTTCACTCAAAACGCACACAAAATCTGTTCCTCTAGTTATTTTGGTTCTTAATAAAAAGACACACTTACCTATTCGTAGAAACAGGAACTTGAGGAGTAATGGGACAGAAAGACTGTGTATCTCCCAAAGCAGCAACTGTGACCTCCTTTATCCTTGCCTGTCTCCCTTTGACTCGACTTTTTGGTAAATGTACTGAAGATGTCTCCGATAATGCTCCTGCTAATTGTGTAGAGCTTGGCTGATGAGTTTTGCAGATTTGAGAAACAGGAGGGCTTCTAAGGGCCTGTGCTGAGATGCATTTAGCTGATGTCCTTCTTGAAGGCAGACCTGGTTGCACTTGTGTCTTGCCTGGAGCACACAAAGTAGGAATGTGTTAAATATGTTACAAATATATAAATATGTATATATAATATGTATCATGTTTCTCAGATGATTTATTCCACTGCATAATGAAGAGAATGCCTACCTCTCCTAGCGCCATCATACCCTCTGCTCTTCTGAGGCGGGTCAATGTTAGTTGATACATCTTCACCAGGCACAGGAAATGACCATCAAGTAAATGAATGAAAACAATTAGCTCGATGGCTTGGGCTAGAGGCATTATCTCATCAACTATAACGACCAAATATGCGATCTGCATTTTACCAGGTTGGATGGCTGAAGACGCTAGCGTGAGATTTGGTGGTGAGGAGATGTCCATGGAACGCTCCGGTTGTTTCTTCTCGTTTGGCACAGGCATCAGAGCATCAGTGACCAGCAGATGAGGTACA
The DNA here is from genome assembly GCF_900700415.2 of Clupea harengus. Classification (NCBI taxonomy): domain Eukaryota; kingdom Metazoa; phylum Chordata; class Actinopteri; order Clupeiformes; family Clupeidae; genus Clupea; species Clupea harengus. The sequence goes on along the minus strand of NC_045163.1, from coordinate 130,114 downwards.
GTTCTTCTGTCAGCCTCCGAGAGATCTCCATTACTAGGAAACAAAGACAAAAAAAACAATGTGACTATTTCTGCAAAGATTCTACAAAACTAGGCAAAGACTGCCACATGAATCATATAACATAAATTGAGAGGAGCTGTTTGGAGACAGGCAATGACTGAGAAACTGAGGACACCGTAATTTTCCGACTATTAACCGCGGTTTATACATTGATTTTGTAAAAAAAATTCTGCTGCCCTGCTTTTAATACTCGGGTGCGGTCTATACATGAGAATTGTTCCCTACCTGAAAGTTAGTAACGTGCACAGTAACTCTGCCAGGTAGAATGAGTCTCTCTCCCTCTAACATATGAATCCCGTTAATGCATCAGGTAAAAACAACATGGGATAGACAAAATACAACAAACTCAGTCTTCCATAATGATAAAGAAACGAGTGTGTGTGTATGAGTGTATACTCTTATCTAATGTGATGCTTCAGAGCTGTAAGCGCCACGTGAGGTGTGTAGGACATGCAAGGTCTCACGCCAGTTAACCTAGCTATGAACTATCCTTGCTATCTCTACCTTAGGGAATATAACCGTTAAAGATAACCATCTGAACATTAAGTAGTTGTTATCATGTGTAATATGAACTCATCTTAATATGAAGTGAATATGAACTCATCTTAATATGAAGTGAATATGAACTCATCTTAATATGAAGTGAATATGAACTCATCTTAATATGAAGTGAATGTTAACTCATCTTAATATGAAGTGAATATGAACTCATCTTAATATGAAGTGAATATGAACTCATCTTAATATGAAGTGAATATTAACTCATGTTAATATGAAGTGAATATGAACTCATCTTAATATGAAGTGAATATGAACTCATGTTAATATGAAGTGAATATGAACTCATCTTAATATGAAGTGAATATTAACTCATGTTAATATGAAGTGAATATGAACTCATCTTAATATGAAGTGAATATTAACTCGTGTTAATATGAAGCTGCACAGGCACCTAGAGGGTTTCTACCTATTGTAGCTTTTTAACTAACCTAGCTATCTCGGGCTTAGGGAACCATCTTCACAGCTGCACAGACACAGGGTTTCTACCTTTTTTATTATAATTTTGAGGACACTGTAACTTCAGCTAGATAACTAGCTATCATGTCATGCAAAAGGAAGTCTGCCATTTAAACTGTTCAAAGTTATTTAAAATATTTTTTTAGCTAGCTAGTTAGCTAGCTAGCAAGCAAGCATAGCACCTACGCAACCATAGCAACCAAGTTACACAGTTTGCTGCATAACCTGAAGCAAAGTTTAATTTCCCAAACTCAGTCTCTGGTTCAGAGTGATCACAACCACTTGCGGATGATGGCTTGGCATAGACATTAAATAATCCTGAGAGAAATAATGGGACATCAATGGAGCAAGGGCTTACTCTGATACCAATGCAGTGAATGAAAGGGGGGGGGGGGAAGTCTCCCCTTTCCCATGCCCTTCTCTAACATGTTAATTCAGTGGTTGCTAGGAGATCTATTAATGATTCGACTGAAACATTTAGCGTCCATTCCCACACGACACCATAACACTAAATAAACGCTTAATAAATGGATGGTTTTCACTATGAGTGTAGCGGGTGTGTGTGCGTGTGTGCGCGAGGAGAGGGTGTAGCAGTTGTGTTAGAAATGCCCGTCCCATACAGCACCACAACCACATGGCATTTCATTCAAAGGTGTGGTCAATACACCGCGTCTGTTTATAAAATGACATAGAGAACTGTGCTGTGGTTATATATATATATTATATACTCTGTTTTTAATACATATTATTCGATCTCATTATAATATTATTAATTATTTTAAATTCATTTATTATCTTTTTTTGGTATATTATATTATCCTATTTTCTGCACTTCATTAGCACTTCTATTACTTTGTATTATTGTTGTTGTGACTGTCTATACTATGTTAAGCACCTTGAGATTTCTTTGTATTTTAAAGTGTGCTATACAAATAAAATCCATTATTATTATTATTATTTATATACGTTGTGGTTTATAGTCTGTGGAATATGGTAAGAGCAGAGGAGACTGAGACAAACACAGGAGTAGACAAACACACAGAAAAGAGCATGTGTGTGCGGTGAACAGCTCACCCTCGTGTTTCTAGTCCTGTGTTGGATTGTGCCGTCACGGGACTGGGTTTTGTGAGAGAACACAGAGGCTCTGGAACAGTGGGCAGATCATCTGTAATGGGAGGTAGGGGCTCCTTCAGAGAAGGAACGATGTCGGTGACCAAGTTATGGGGCTCTGTGAGAGATGTGAGGGGCTCAGGGGGAGATAAGCACATCTCTGAAAAAGATGGCAGAGATTCTGTCCTAAGAGGGAGCGTGTCGTTGAGACATGGGAGTATCTGCGTATCAGAGGAAAGAGTTTCTGGAAGAGATGGGAGAGGTTCTGGATTACAGTAGAGCAGCTCAGTGTGTGAGAGGGGGGTGTCCGTGTCAGAGGGAAGTGTCTCTATGAAGGACGGTGAAATTTCAGTCAGGGAGATGATGAACACAGGCTCCTCGCAGTTAGTCTCTGCCAGCTGAGATACACCTGTTGAGACAGCAGCTCCCTGCTGGAAGAAATAAATAACTATTAGTATTGATTACAAAAACAATGCTGTCAATTTAGTATTATTTCATTTTATCTCACGTACATGATTTAAGTTGCTCCCAATGAATGAAGCACCACAGAGAGAGGTTCCAGGCTCTGAAGAAACATCTGCTGTTACAGACTCTGAAGAAACATCTGCTGGTCCAGGGTCTGAAGAAACATCTGCTGGTCCAGGTTCTGAAGAAACATCTGCTGGTCCAGGGTCTGAAGAAACATCTGCTGTTACAGGCTCTGAAGAAACATCTGCTGGTCCAGGTTCTGAAGAAACATCTGCTGGTCCAGGTTCTGAAGAAACATCTGCTGGTCCAGGCTCTGTATGTGTTCCAGTGGGCTGTTCATCTGCTGGTCCAGGGTCTGTATGTGTTTCAGTGGGCTGTTCATCTGCTGTTACAGGGTCTGTATGTGTAGCAGTAGGCTGTTCATCTGCTGGTCCAGGGTCTGTATGTGTTTCAGTGGGCTGTTCATCTGCTGTTACAGGGTCTGTATGTGTTCCAGTGGGCTGTTCATCTGCTGTTCCAGGGTCTGCATGTGTATCAGTGGGCTGTTCATCTGCTTGTTCCTGATCTGCTACTGTTGGAAGGAATAGCTGTACAATAATTCTAAACTTTTTGGAAAACACACAATAGTTAAAAACTGCAGTACCCATCGCAAAAAACAACACACCAGGCCGGGCAACCCTCTCCCCTTCTCCTTCTCCAACTCTATATAAAATTGTGCTATGCTGTTGATGCTAATAAAGTGGCCACATTACTTGTCATTCCCATTAGATGCCTCCCTGATCAGGGCTCTGTCTACTCACTGTCTGGCTTTTTTTCTAGATAAGGAGGAAAAGAAAACAACCTATTTTTTGTGGTCCAACTACATTGCCAACTACATTTTTCTAGCATGGCTAAATTCATTTTGTTTTTCATGTGAACTGCATTTATTTCATGTCAGTCTCTGTTCAAGTTCTTATGTATAGTTTACCCCCCATCACTCAACTGCTGACTGATTTCTTTTCAAATTTTATTTAATTTAATATTGTATTTGTCCATCATGCGCGTGTAAACGGAGAGATGGAGAGAACTGAGATTTTTTTTTCTTACCAAGCTTTTAAATGAAGGACAATGAATCGTAGTGTATGCCTAATATGGTACTACATCTCGATGAACTACTACCATTTGAGGAGGAACCTTTAAATATTTTAATATATTTTAAATATTTGTAACCATAAAACTAGGAGATCTAGGCTCATTTCTAGGGTACGGTAATGTTTTCGCGTAAAATATTTGCTAGTGGTGTTCTGCAAACTTCAAAAGTCTTAGCCACAAACACTAAGTGTGTCTTTTTTTCACACCATTTCAGCATCTCTGAAAATAGTTTTTTTTTAAAACTGTGTGTGTAACCAAATTTATAATAATGACATTCCTATTTCTGTCAGATTATTGTTGCTGAGCACACTTGAGTTTTTCATCTAAACGTGTGCCCCCCCTTAGTATGCACTCCAAGTAGAACGGGTTATTTGAAATGCCCCAAGGTGAAACCGAAATCCACCAAAAGCAATGTGGTTGATTGAGCTGCTAAGGGCCCAACACCCTTACTAACCCCTCAGCTGACTGAGTCTCCTCTTCTGGGGTAAAACCATCAAAAGGTGCTTGCTTGTTCTACATGAATGATAAAAGATGCTACTTGATGGTTCAACAGCAAATAAGAAAAACACCTATGAACACCTCTCGCTTTTAACAACTTGTCATGGGGTTCCAAAGGAAAACTGCTTCTATCAAGCTGATATCTTTAAATGGCATAAATCCTGTTTAAATAGCATAAATCCTGTTAAATCAGTTATTCCTTTTCTGATACAGTGACAAATGGCTCATTCACAGTTGGCCAGAGCCTTCTTTTAAAATAAGAAAGCTACTTCAGTCTAACTAAGTCATGACCTACATGAAGTTTACAGCACAAAGATAATTATGCATTTCCTGTAGAGCTGAAATATATATACGTATATATATATTTCACATATTTGCAGCATATCAATATATGCAGTTGTTCCCCATGCCTTATGTCAGAGTGAGTCTCCTTACCTGTATTAGGTGCACAGGTGCTCTGTCTCACATGACCTGGGTTCCCAATTGTCAGCAGAGTCTGGGCTGCCTCCTTATAACTGTCTTCAGATGCTAAAGGTAGTGTGAGAATGGAAGTGAGTAAATAAGTACATTGTATTTATAAAATGTCTGCAAGCTTAAGCTCTACAGAGTGTACGTTTTTCAGAAAGTCAGCCTACCAAAGAATGATTAAGGCAGAGGAAATTTGAAATTTTGAAATGGCCTACTCAAATTTTAGACCTAAAAAGGTACTTTGGCTAGCTGTTGACTTATTTCATATTATTATTTCATACAGTTGACAGCTGCAAGCCTGTGTTCATACAAACTCATGCTAATATGTGTGAATATGAACTTGAGTTAATATTAAGCTGTACAGGCATCTTTTCCCATTATAAGGGGGTACAGGAGGTAGAGAAGTCGTTTAGTAATTAGGGCCAATGATTTTCCGCGATAACGGAAAACGGACGGAATTCGCGGAATGTACCCTTTCAAACGGAATTGCAACTTTCAAACGGAAACACCATTTTGTGCATCAAAATCGCCCAATTCCCCTATATTTTGTCCTGCAAGACTGTATTTATTTCAAATAAGCACAACAACGATTGCAAGGACGAACAAACATTGAACAAAATGAACACAAAAAAAAAACATTGAGAAAATGTCACGTCTGTGTTGAACTCCGCTCCGGCCACGCCCCCCTATTTAACGGTTGACGCTACAGTCACATTAATTCGCGCATCCCCCCAATCACTTGCAAATAATGTTTTTTTAGTCTTCTGTTCTGTTGATGGCTGGCAAACAACAATCTTAGAAGGTTTGGGTCACTTGTGGCACATATTATTTACTCATTTTAAGCTATCAATCTATCTCTTTTTTTTTAAATTTATATTTCATTAGTGTTCAGAATCTCACATACACATATTTCAATTTTTCAGATTCTATGTATAAAGAGAAGTAAAAGAAAAACAAACAAACACATATGCAAATAAAGAAACAAAAACAATACCATAAAAACATACAAAACTAAAAATAAAGGCTATCAATCTATCTCAAGGTGAACAAAATGAGCCGAAACGGAAAAAAACGGAATTCGCCAAATGTGAAACGGAAAACTCATTTCTTTTAAACGGAAAACTAATTTTTTTTAAACGGAAAATCATTGGCCCTAAGTAATCAGAAGGTAATCAGAAAGTTGCTAGTTCGATTCCCTGTCAAAGCGTCCTTGAGCAAGACACTGAACCCCTAATTGCTCCTGATGTGCAGTGTGCCATCAGTGTAAATGTAAAATGTGTATACATCCTTGTAAGTCGCTTTGGATAAAAGCGTCTGCTAAATCACTAAATGTAAAATGTAAATGTATAATTTTGAGGAGACCGTAACTACCGTCAGCTAAATAACTAGCAATCATCTCATAAAAATGGAACTCTGGAACTCTTAAACCGTTTAAGGTTATTTAAAAGTATCTTTAGCTAGCTAGCTAATTAGCGGCTAGTAGCGCTCGCACCACAACTACGTGGCATCTAGTTTGTACTGTACTGTACTGTACTGTACTTGTAGTGATACGATGACGTAGCGTTGAATAAACCACGGCTGATAAACGGGTACACAGGTTTGGTTCAGGCACTGGGCTCTGTAAAGCGCCTTGAGACAATTTGTTTGTTTTGGCGCTATATAAATAAAATGTAATTGAATTGAATTAAAATTACATAAAACACTGTAAAGTGGTTTATACACGGTGCGGTTAATAGTTGGACGTTAAGGTAAACAGACCCATGTAAGTCTTAATTTAAGCACGAAAGTTTTTTAGATAGCCAATAGACTAACCATTACTATTACTATTAACCGATGGGCTTGCTTCTAACTACAGGATAGTCTGTGAAGAACTAATTAATTTGCCTGAATGCTGGAGCTTTCAAATGGGTAGTAGAGTGGGGAGGCTACTCCTGTGCGCCAGGAATATCCAATAACTCCATCGCTGCCTTTGAGTCCGAATGAAAACAAACAGCTGATATCCATAAATGTGTTTAAGACAACCGAACAGGATGTTATTCGGCGGTTGGATGGGATTGAATCATAGAACGGAAAGAGGTGCAAAAAGTGCCACCGCTAAATTTGGTTAAACGGGCAGGAACCATTGGGCCTCATTCTCGAACGCAGTTGAGAAGAATTTAAGAAGGATTTTTTTCTGAACTCCACTTCCGGTGGATTTATGAACAAATTTGGCATTCATGAAAGATTTCTCATCTGGGTTTTGTTCTGAACTTCAGAAGACTTTCAGAACGCGAAATAGCAGTCGTAAATCGGCCACACAACGAACACAAGATGCCCCACTGGGCCGCTCCGGGTTAGAAGTGTTAAGGGCTGAATTTGTGAGAAATCGTTGGTGATTGCATTCACATCAACTCTACAGACAGCCTCGGATTCAAATAATTATAATAATAATAAATACAAGAATATTTGTATCATTAACAATTACGTTTCACATTTATAGTCATGATTCTACGAGGCATCGTGATGTCCTAAAATAAATAAAAGGACTACACGAACACTGCAAATGTAAGTGAATAAATAAATAAATAAATAAGCACGTAACTCAATCGCGTTGATATAGCCATTGTGGAATAGAATGGACACATCTACATCCTGCAACAGTACCTCCACCTCTGCACCGGTGAAGTTAGTTCTGCGTTTACTCGACCGGTGCTCGCTTTCCGCTTTGACATGACTCGCTTTTGAGTTGCTTTCTGGTGGATTCGGTCGATTCCGACTGCACACGTCACTGCGGTTGCGTGCCCTTATAAGGAGTTTATGTATGCAAATCCAGGTGCACAAGAACGCGCTTTCAATTTAAGAAACCTCTTCCGGGGGAGCACAGCTCAGAACACTTCTGCTGCTTAAGAACACATTTTCAGGCGTTCATGAATCTGGTGGAGATCTTTTTCTTACGTTGGTCCGTAAGAAACATTTCAGAAGAAACTTCAGAAAATGTTCGAGAATGAGGCCCATTGTGGTTAAACGGGGAGGAACCATTGTGGTAAGCATATTCTAATGTGTTCGCACTTCTTTATCTGCTGATCCCTTAACCCTTAGGGGACTAAGGCCTGTTAGACTTTTTTAGGTAGTCTGACATGCCTTGATTTTTTTTTTTTTTTCCTCTAACTAAAGAACATTGATGCACAAGTGGCATATATGTAGAATATTAAGGGCCCGTCCACATGGAACCTGGATTGCCTGAATCAGGAAAGAAATGTCGTCGGATTGGCCTCTCGTCCACACTAACCCGGCGGATTGGGTCACTGAATTCGCAACCTTTTGAATCCGGTCTCCAGAGTGGGTAGATTCGAACCCACCAGCAGATCCGTGTTCGTGTGGACGCCCGATCCGCACACTTTCTAACCCGATGTCGTAATTGCCCCCCGTGAACGCCCAATGCCCCACCTCGCAACCTCAGCCTGAACCCTTATTAATGCCGCTGCATCACTTTAGCAGCTCTCCGTTTTTTTTCTTTTTCCCCCCTCTTTTCACGACTTTTTCGTGACTTACTAGTTGTTTGTATTGGGATAGTTACTTAGCCAGTTGGACGTAATTTTTGAGACAGCCAGAACAACGTACACAACCGACATTATTTAATAACTGAATTGGTTGCCATGGTGCCACTGCTATTGGCAGCCTGTTTTAGCAAAGACACATATCCCTGTGCTCCAAATCCGACAGGCTGTCTGACTACTGTGGTCTGCTGGTGAGTTAGTCCGTGATCCATGGTCCAACTAGCAAATCTGACATGAAAAGATTTGTATTATAGACGGAAGTTTCCAAACGGTAACTTAACACAAACGAGGGTTATGGTGAAATGCGTGATTCTAACTAGTCCGGTTTCCATATTCAGGCAATCCAGGCTCCGTGTGGACGGGCCCTAAAGGTTTCTGGGGGTGTTCTTTTTATGATTCTAGGACAAAAACTGGCAGAGCTTTAAAGGCATATTGACAACAAGAATAAAAAACGTATTTCCGTTCGGTGTAAAATAGACCTCTAAGGGTTAATGCAATTAAATATAACCCTCGTTAATTAAATTAAATTTTATTTATATAGCGCCAATACAATTGTCTCAAAGTGCTTATAAAATTGTCTCAAGGCGCTTGTTAGTATTTGCTTTCTTGCAGGAAGCTTTGCAGAGACTGCATAATGCTGAAAACACACATAAATAGGATCCACAGTAGGCTAAAGTGTTTTGTAGGCATATCATGATTGTTCAATAACAGTGATCTCTCTCTCTCTCTCTCAAGACCTACTATGAGACTGTTCAAGAGTTACAGATTTAACCAGGCAGAGACTATACAGACGAGAGAGGAAGGCAGGAGCACTGCTTGCATGAGGCAAATATAAGAGAGAAGCAAGGCATAACATCATCATTTCCCCAGTAATTCTTCTTTTTCCCCCCATTTGCTGTTTTCAGTGTTCTATTGTTTGTCTTGCAGCTACACCAGGCCAGAGCTGGTGTTCAACAAAAAGAGAAGGCAACCCTACACACACACACACACACACACACACACACACACACACACACACACACACACACACACACACACCACACACACACACACACACACACACAAGAAGAAGGCAACCCTATGAAAGACTGCAAGAATAGATTTGTTTTCAGGTGAGGAGGCTGCCATCTTGGATGGAAGACTGCAAGAATAGATTTGTTTTCAGGTGAGGAGGCCGCCATCATTGTCTGACGTCTAGTCTGTAGCACAGAATTGTGTGCACTGTATAGGGAGCTACAGAAAAAACTGGATGCAAACTAGATGTACCTTGTCAATCATCGTTCAAGGGGTGCATAGCGCATCCACTACGGACAGATTTGCACTGGAGACCACATAGTCAGGAGAAGTGATCACAGTGTATCCTTTATGAAAGCCTATATGTTATATTGCCAATAACTTATAATATACTGTATTTTATTATTACTATTTTATCAATAAAGGCATTTGTGAGATTCTTTTTTTTCCATACTACTATTACTACAGGAGTATCCAGATACAAGTCATACATATTCACGGGAAACAACTCCATATAAATTAACAATTAAACTGCATCAGTTTTTTTTACGAAAAATATATACAAGAGCATTGTGACAGGGGAACAAAGCAGTGGAGTATCTGTGGTGTTGAAGTGGAGGCAATTCAGGACATACTATTGTCACAACTGTGTTAACCTGATGATTTTAGGTGTGATTATAGGTCAGTGTTGTTGTTTATTTTTAGCTAATGTCAGAAGATTGATCACAAGTAAGTGTCACACGCATGCTACATTAGCCCATACACACACACACACACACACACACGCTAAATTAACACATTAACACACACACATTCTAAATTAACACACACACATGCTAAATTAGCCCATACACACACACACACACACACACACACATTCTAAATTAGCACACACACACACACATGCTAAATTAACACACACACATTCTAAATTAGCACACACACACACACATGCTAAATTAAAACACACACATTCTGAATTAGCACACACACACACATGCTAAATTAGCATATGCTAAGTGTGTGCTGTGCATAACACTGAGTAAATCAGACATACCTTCAAGGTTCTCTGGAGCAATAAAGTCAATAACACCCTAAAAACAGACAAATGTACGGGTCAGTATTCAAAGCTCCAACAAAGCAAAACACAAACTGACATCAATTCCTACACTTCATCGTGAGGCCAGAAGGCATGCAACCCTTCTTTGAGTGAGCCACAATGCATAGATCAGGGATACAAACAGGAGAAGGATAAAAAACACATTGTGTCACAACATTGCGTAGACAAACAAAACCCAGTACAATGCTCTCAGTGTGCGTGGGAGGGGGGCAAATAGTTGAAATATTGAAATAGTTAATGCGCCAGATTCTTTAGATTATAAGCTGCAAAATGGTGTTCATTTGATTTAAAAATGTTCTCCATTTTAATTTTGCATATCACCGCCAAACTTCTAAGAAGATGAATTTGAGAAAATGGCCTTCAAAGTTTCTGCTCAGTTCCCATTCAAAAGTCCATAGTAATGGCAGGAGGGAGGTTTCTGAAAAGTACCAAATCTGGTTCATAGAGACATTTCGTCATTGCCGCCAAAATGAGCACTAGAGACTCTAGATGAGACTCTAGAAACTCCAGCCAGTAATGATTTGTTTTTAAGAGGTAAGACATTGTTAGAAAGGTGGAAATAAAGAGAAATCCATTTGGAAATGGAATCCGCTGGATGGAATAAAAGAGTCTCTTGATAACCCATCCATTAGCAAAGAGTTTTTCATCAGACAACAATATGGTAAACTAGCAGTCGTTATCGGGTCAAAATATGGCGCAAGAACATGCATAGAAACACCCAATGTGACTCCTATAACTAACACACACACACACACACCCACACCCACACCCACACCCACCCAATGTGACTCTTATAACACACACACACACCCACACACACCCAATGTGACTCTTATAACACACACACACACACACACACACCCAATGTGACTCTTATAACACACACACACACACCCACACACACCCAATGTGACTCTTATAACACACACACACACACACACACACACACACACACACTCAATGTGACTCTTATATAAACACACACACACACACACACACACACACACACACACACACACACACACACACACACACACACACAATGTGACTCCTATAACACACACACACACACACACAATGTGACTCCTATAACACACACACACACACACACACACACACACACACACCCAATGTGACTCTTATAACACACACACACACACACACACACACACACACACCCAATGTGACTCTTATATAAACACACACACACACACCCAATGTGACTCTTATAACACACACACACACACACACACACACACACACACACACCCAATGTGACTCTTATATAAACACACACACACACACACACACACACACAATGTGACTCCTATAACACACACACACACACACACACACAATGTGACTCCTATAACACACACACACACACACACACACACACACCCAATGTGACTCTTATAACACACACACACACACACACACACACCCAATGTGACTCTTATAACACACACACACACCCAATGTGACTCTTATATAAACACACACACACACACACAATGTGACTCCTATAACACACACACACACACACACACACACACACACACACACACACACACCCAATGTGACTCCTATAACACACACACACACACACACACACATCCACACACACACACACCCAATGTGACTCATATAACACACACACACACACACACACACCCAGTGTGACTCCTATAACACACACACACACACACACACACACACACACACACACACACACACACCCAGTGTGACTCTTATATAAACACACACACACACCCAATGTGACTCTTATAACACACACACACACACACACACACACACCCAATGTGACTCTTATATAAACACACACACACACACACACACACACACAATGTGACTCCTATAACACACACACACACACACACACAATGTGACTCCTATAACACACACACACACACACACACACACACACACACACACCCAATGTGACTCTTATAACACACACACACACACACCCAATGTGACTCTTATATAAACACACACACACACACACACAATGTGACTCCTATAACACACACACACACACACACACACACACATCCACACACACACACACCCAATGTGACTCCTATAACACACACACACACACACACACCCAGTGTGACTCCTATAACACACACACACACACACACACACACACACACACACCCAGTGTGACTCTTATATAAACACACACACACACACACACCCAATGTGACTCCTATAACACACACACACCCAATGTGACTCTTATAACACACACACACACACACCCAATGTGACTCTTATATAAACACACACACACACACACACACACACACACACACACACACACACACACAATGTGACTCCTATAACACACACACACACACAGACACAATGTGACTCCTATAACACACACACACACCCAATGTGACTCTTATAACACACACACACACACACCCAATGTGACTCTTATATAAACATAAACACACACACACACACACACACACACACGCCCAATGTGACTCCTATAACACACACACACACATCCACACACACACACACCCAATGTGACTCCTATAACACACACACACACACACACCCAATGTGACTCCTATAACACACACACACACACACACCCAGTGTGACTCTTATATAAACACACACACACACACACACCCAATGTGACTCCTATAACACACACACACACACACACACACACACACACACACACACACACACACACACACACACACACACACACACCCAATGTGACTCATATAAACACACACACACCCACACACACACCCACACACACACACACACCCACACACACACCCACACACACACCCACACACACACCCCCAATGTTTTATATGTGCAATATGTTTAGTTACTCCCCAGCCTCCTTTAGTGGTCATAATACTTGTAACAAATATAGGTTATTGACTAGTCTGTAGGCAGAGATAAATGTACTTAAATTGTGCCTCCACAATGTGGATTAAAATAGCTAGTTAGCATGAACTCCCCGTAGCAAGACCACAGAGTCACGGTCAAGCGGGGGACTTAGAAATACGAGTGTGTGCTGCGGACCTCGATTTATGTTGGATTATAGGTTCTCCCCCATTAGCAACACTGGTACTGACGATTAAGTCCTTCTACCTCTTCTCTATCTCCCTCTATATCGTGTGGTGTCATGTTTCTGATGAAGTGGCTGTATTACTAGTTCTTCTCTCTGGACTATATCCTTCCTTGGTCCAGATGTTATGACTTAATTGAGTAAAATTAAAACATCTAGATCTACTTAAGACAGTACTGCAACAAACTTAATGTTACTGAAATTGACCTAGCATTAAATGATACATAAAATGTAATCGTGGGAGCAGCGATTTGCTACAAACCTCTGCTCCACCATACCTCCCCCTCAAAAAGCGAATTTTGCTGAAAGGTGAGTTTGAGTTTGCATCCGTCTGCCATAAACTGACAAATAGTTGTTATATAACCGTACCATGTCCTCTCATGATGTCAATAAACATTTTATGCTGATTATAAAAAACATTCCTTTAAAATGTAATTTTCACAATCACACTTTTCAGTAATGTACATTTACTATACATTTTACAGATATACTACTTACTTGACAGTGTAGTGTGGAGGTGAATTTAGTTGTGTTTATCACACACAAATGTTAGTGTGATCATGTGATATGTGGATCCCTTTGAGGGGAAACAATCTATGACGCAATGATAGTCTGTAACAGGCCATAGTTTTACACCATCAGTTAGTTCTCCACTCTACAAATAGAATTATCAGTTAGTTCTCCACTCTACAAATAGAATTATCAGTTAGTTCTCCACTCTACACATAGAATTATCAGTTAGTTCTCCACTCTACAAATAGAATTATCAGTTAGTTCTCCACTCTACAAATAGAATTATCAGTTAGTTCTCCACTCTAATAGAATTATCAGTTAGTTCTCCACTCTACAAATAGAATTATCAGTTAGTTCTCCACTCTAATAGAATTATCAGTTAGTTCTCCACTCTACAAATAGAATTATCAGTTAGTTCTCCACTCTACCAATAGAGGGAAACAAATATTCCTCACCTCCTCCACAGTCTCCTCGACGACCGCATGTACAGGCAGAGGAGAGCGCAGACCCACTGGCACAAAAGCGGGCACCTGGTTCTGGTCCTCAGGGTTTGTGGGATCGTCGCAATCTTGCAAAGCTTCAGGCTCTTGTATCTCTGCCTCTTGTATTTCCATGTCCTCCTCGGAGACTGACGCTCGGAGGGTAACAAGCCCAGTCCGTTTTTTTTGGCCGCCATACAAGATGGCTGCTGGCTTGCTCCGTTTTGTAACATTAAGTGGAGAATCATTGGAGTCTGTGAGAGTGTCACCTATTATTTCTGCGGACCTCTCCTTTGGCACCTGTGGCCGAGGTAGTTTCAGTAGCCTCTTCGATCTGAGGGATACAAAAAGAGATTTGAGCGCCACCTAATTTTTCTCAGGAACACTTGAAAGACCGCTATTCAATTTGACAGTTTGAGACATTGGTCATGAAAACAATTGAAATAATCATCGAGACACATGCAAATATGACCATCCAAATTGAGGAAATGTTAACGCGTTCATCTTGACCTTTTATGCTAAATAAAAATCCACTCAAAAATACAATATTCTAATGATGAATTCTCAACAGAAGGTCACAAATATTATTACCTGGTACCTGTTCCATTCAAAATGTATTTGGTCATTATTTATTGTCCACCAGGGATGAACTATGCAGTATTGTGGATATACAGGAAATATTGCGGTCTTCAATTTTAGTGGATGAGTATTCATGTCATTCAGGCAAATGAATATTCATGTCACCAAGGATAAGTAGTAGACAGTCTGTTTGCCCAGGCTTCCTTTAATCTTAAACAGGAATCAGAAGGGGACAGTCTTTTTGTCCAGGCTTCATTTAATCTTAAACAGGAATCAGAAGTGGACAGTCTGTTTGTCCAGGCTTCATTTAATCTTAAACAGGAATCAGAAGTGGACAGTCTGTTTGTCCAGGCTTCATTTAATCTTAAACAGGGATAAGTAAGAGACAGTCTTTTTGCCCAGGCTTCCTTTAATCTTAAACAGGGATAAATAAGAGACAGTCTGTTTGTCCAGGCTTCATTTAATCTTAAACAGGGATAAGTAAGAGACAGTCTTTTTGTCCAGGCTTCCTTTAATCTTAAACAGGTGTGCAGCCCTCCTACTCATAAGGATCTCCACCATATTGTGTTGCCTAACTGCCTTGAAGACCCAACTCTTCAGAGAGCACTTCCCGTCCTAACTGGCACTTCGACTAGTGCGTAACTTGCAATTACAGCAGTTACATTTCTGCACTTCTTTCTTTCTTTTTATTTCATTTTGTTATATTTCTTATGTAAAGTAGTATTTATTTATTGTTACACCAGGTTCTATTGCTCGTAGCTTAAATATTCTCTCCCTTGTACGTCGCTTTGGACAAAAGCGTCTGCTAAATGACTAAATGTAAATGTAATGTAAATGTACCAAAGACTGCAAATGATACAACATATGCTAATGGAGAAACCGGACCAAATGATACATCATATGCTAATGGAGAAAATGGACCAAATGAAAGAGATAAGTCTTATATTTCAATAAATGCAATTAGTATGCATTAACTTGAGTGTGCACTTAAGGGGCAAGCTGCCACATTGGATTATTAAGCAAATAAGAAGACAGAATACATTTTAAATGTAGATTTATTTCTATTTTATATCTCAACTCAAAACTGAACTCAACACCTCAAGTTAACATAAAACCAACCAATCATTTCTAAAATGTTAACAAAATTGCCAAATCATGCCCATCAGTAAAACTAACGATGAAAGGCTGAATCTAAGACAAAAACCTGTGATTTGCAAACATTATTCATAATTCTGGTAAAACATAAAGTGTGTCTCCTGAGGTAACTACATGCAGCATGGCATAACTGCTGGATCTCACACATTGAACCCAAGTCTCCTTTGGCCGGCTGTTTTGAAAATAGTTCCCACTAGTTCCCAGGCAGAAACACTTGTTGTCATCTGATGATGAGTCATTTGTATGTTTAATGTAATGTAATGTTTAATGCATGCTTTTTTGCACCATTTTTCCTTCCCACTATCTGACATGGTGTAATACTTTTGAGAATTGAACTTTAAACAGTAGTTCCAAAGTCACATTTATTTGTTGGAATTCTGTAGAAGTAGTATGCATGTCCAATTAGTTTTTTTCTCTAAAATCCCGATCAAATTATCATTCTGTGGAAAGTAGATATGTACTTCTGCTGGAGTACGTGCAAAAACACACTGAACCACAGTGACAAACTGTTTTGGTCACTTGAAATGATTCCAGTGTTCATTTTGTCAATTCAAATGTTGATGAAAACGGTTTGTCAACTAACTTTTTCCCCCCATGACTAAAACGTAATGCTGACAAGACGTACATGAATCTTTAAAAAATGAAGACGTCAAATAACTGTACTTCTTTTTCTGTTGACGAGATAAGAGCGACAAAAAAAAACTTCAAGCACCGACAGAATTTAGACTTCAAAATGACATTCATTAACAAGGCAAAACATTATATTACGCCTGCGTGCTATGGGACTATGGTGTCCTGTTCATACCTTCTCTTCCCACCTGTGATTCGGATGAGTGTAGTCGGTCGATACATTTACTGCATTTTATTATGCATCAAAATAGGCATATGACAAAGGAAACTAAAATATAGTGAGTGTAAAATTAAGATTGTTTTCAATGGCTAAATCTGACAAAAATGAATTAGCTGTCAAAATGAACACTGGGTTATGGGTATGCTATAATAATGCTTAAGGTCTTGGGTATGCTATAAGCATAAAAGCTCTTAATCGCATAGTTCATAGGAACAAATAAATTACCATCTAACATTTATAATATAAAATTTCATTGTAGTATCAAAGGCATCGTTGCCTAAAGGCCTTGAACTATGTATATGCCGAGAGAAACCAGGATTTTTCAACCTGGGCCCTATTTTTAGATCTTTTTAGGTACATTTTTTTTAACTATACGATGGAATCCTATGAGGCAAACCAGCGCGAAAAGTAAACGGCTCGTAAATGTTATTATAAGGGTCTGACAACATGGAAAGGATCCCTACAGAGATACACCTGCATCTGTTTACCTCAATAACTGATCCCTACAGAGATACACCTGCATCTGTGTACCTCAATAACTGATCCCTACAGAGATACACCTGCATCTGTGTACCTCAATAACTGATCCCTACAGAGATACACCTGCATCTGTGTACCTCAATAACTGATCCCTACAGAGATACACCTGCATCTGTTTACCTCAATAACTGGAAAGAAACTAGAAAAGGACTAGTTTGTACAGTCAGGGCCTCATTTACTAACATTGCGACCGCAGCTTAATCTGCGCCTTTGCCAAACCGCAAATAACGCACGGTATTTTGCATCCTATTTATCAAACAAGAACATCGTCGCGTCATCTGCGCCTAACACCGCCCATTAGTGTTATTTAGCGCTCCGCTAAAATAGGGAAGAAAGAGCCTACGTGTTCCACCATGGATGATGAGCTAAAATTAAAATTGGAGCTTTTGGTTCACGAGGTTACAGCAAACTAACCCAGGTAAATATATAAACTCATAAATATTTCTCCCAGTTTAGCCCTTCCGTCCACATTAAAAGTTGTGATCACTTTGAATTCAAGACTGTATTTTATTGGTGAGCTGATTTGGGGAAATTCAACTTTTCAGCGAACATTGAGTTTCTGGGTTGCTATGGTTACCCCTCAGGGTGCCTGTGCAGCTTCATATTAACGAGTTTATGTTCACAAGTTCATATTCACACATATTAACATGAGTTAATCACACACAGGCAACTGCAAACTGTTAATATGGTTCCCTAAGCTAGAGATAGCTAGGATAGTTAACAGCCAGGTTAACTGCTCCATAGCATCCCGTTAAATAGTCTGGTAGGAATACACGACACCCCTTACTTTAAAACGACGCATTCCAACACTGAAAACCAGGCTTTTCAAAAATGCTGCCCTAGGCAGATACATTTGAAAACTGGAGTTGTAGCGTGGACAGGGCAGGGACAACTGAAATTTTCAGACGTTCGGTTTGCTTGAACTATGGGTGAAAATACGGTTTAAAGTAAACCACACAATGACCGGCAATTCTGGGTAAAGCGTGGCCGAACAGCTAGCTGGTGAGACAATTTTGTATATGCCTATATTAAATGATATATCAAAAATAAAGATTTAAAAAAAAATAAAAATTTCTGATGTTCGTATTTTTCAAATTTCTCGCAGGCACATAGTTTTCATTTAGCAGCTGATATGTCATGCTGAAACACCTCTTGTTTCGTTACTAATAGGGTACATAATTAGGCGCACTTTACGCATCTCCTCCCATCTCTTTGCGACGAACACCCACTTTCCCTTATACACTCCCAGCAGCGGTAATCTAAAGTGCGACACCTTTGATAAATACGGTTTTAGGTTTTTACCCGCTATTTTACGCCTGAAACAGTCCTGTTAGTAAATGAGGCCCACAGTGTTTTACACCTCTCTTATTCTGGTCCCTGATGTAGCACCCCATTCAGGGCCTGTGGCCGACGGGCACTCAAGGAGAGCTCCTCCCTTTGATAATCCACCCTTTAGGGATCTAGGGCCCAGTTTGGATAATCCCAAAGTTTCCCTTTTAAATCAGAATTTTGTGTGTTTCGTTGGAGAAGGCAAACAAGAACATGGACTACATGACTACAAAAAGAAATGTGAAGATTAGTGCTATGTGGAGATATTATTGTTTTTGTAACATTTTAAACATGGTAAAGCTATTTTATTGAATCGAGAATTCTGAATGTAACTAAAGGAGATGGGGGGAGGGGGTCATCTGTGATTTTATGAAGAGTCATGCACTGCTTTAGAAAAAGGACCACACTCACTGCTCTTCATCAAACAAATCAATCAGATACATAACCTCAGTACCGATGGAATCTTCAGCTCAGGCCATAATATCTATGAATTTTGCACAAAGGATAACGCACCTGCTGGGCTTGCTGGGCAATTCCTCATTCGCTTCAACATCCTGCTTCTTGCGTTTTCTTGCTCTTGGAGTTGAGGATGTCTTAAAAAGAAAATGAATAGCGTTAAGTTTTCATTTTCCCAGAGACCATCATTTGTAAGAGACCTACATCTTTATTAATCTTAATTAGTAAGACCACCAAGAGGATATGACTTTCATGAAAACTCTTTTCGATTCAATACCTTTAACCATCAAATTACTTATAGTCAAGACATTGAAAGGGTAATGATTTCCTCTCAAAATAACGATGTTGTGATTGAGACTTTGCTTTCATCAGAGCAGAAATGTCACGTTCTTTGGATTGCCCAGATGAGCGCTTTCGCACAATATCGTCGCGCTGCTTTCACAACAGCTCAACGGAGTTGAGATTCTGTGACAGTGCTAGATATAAAGTGAGAAGATAAAGTTAGAATATTAGGGATTTATGATAACGAGAAGATAAAGTTAGAATATTAGGGATTTATGGTAACGAGAAGATAAAGTTAGAATATTAGGTCGGCTATTTGAGTTGCAGCGCTGATAAGCTATTGAACCATGTTGCCTATTTATGGGCTACAATGCTACATCATACACATTTGCCACTTTGAAAGCTAAGCAACTGAGCATTTGTTTGACACTTGTGGATGAAAAGAGCTGCTTTGATACAATATAGCTGACTGCAAAATATAGCTAACGTTAATGATACGGTTTTTACTATATCATAGGCATTTTGTACCGATGGCTCATGGGCTATTTTCCGTACAAACAAAGAAATGTGGATGAAACCTAAAATAATTTGAGATTCTACTTGTGTCTGTAAGACAATAGGCAAAGCGCCCTTTTTATGATTGTTTTCATGTAGTTTAATTTAGTGGTTACTAAACTTCTAGAAGTTTGGGGTGACACTGTTTCTTTTGAAAGTCAGTGGTTTATCATGCAAATGGATGAGATAGGAGTTAGGTAGGTAAGTAAGGCAAGTCCCCACTGTCAAAGGTAATGCGGAAATCATTCTGGAATGTCCTTTTGGCCCGCTCTGCAAAGTAAGTGTGAATTGTAGTAAAACTAGCGGGAGTAAGGGCCTTTTTTTACAGTCTTTTGAAATGACTGTAGTCCAAATCCAAACATGTAATAATTCAAATTGCAATGCATAAAAAGATGCCATTCAATTGCATTCCTCAAAAATACAATGTGAAAACAACCATAAAACGAACAATAAAAGTTGACAGTCCACAGAATGGGATGTATTATAATGATAATATAGAAAAAAAAAAGTTGATATGCTGCGCTAACAGCCTTAAATAATCAGTATATACGCGGAATGTCTAAGATAATAGATTTTTATGATCGTTTCTATAGTGATGGTTCTATGTGATCGTTTCTACAGCCATAAAAGGGGAAAATGGTTTGCATGCAGAAAATAAATTGCTGATACAACTGGCTGCAATATCTATAATCTAGTCTGCTCTATACATGCGGGCACCATTATGAAGTTGACTATGCTAAAATAATCTAGAGTCTAGAACTAGAAATGTGCTTTTTTTGTTGGTTTTGATTTGATTTCTAGAATTAGCTTTGATATTTTCAGCAGAGGAAGTCACGCAGTGTGTAGGGTGGAACCGCTGACATGAAGTGCATCTATTTAGTTGTTTTATTTTATTTAAAACAAAAACTAGCAAGGTAACTAGGTTAAAAAAAAACTTGCAAAAACCTAAAGCAACCTAAACCTGGGTGGATAGTGGGATAGACAGTTGTGTTTTCAGTCCTTCACATGACCATATACGATCTAAAATGAATTTTGAAGATGATAGCTAACAATAGTTGCCTATAGAAACATAGGCTAACTCCAAAACTGGCAAATTGTTGTAAACTGTTGCTTTCACATTCAAAGATGAATTATTAGTACAAATAAATACTCTTAGATCTCATACACGCGAGGAGGAGGAGCCTCTTCAGAAATGTGGCAGGCATGTGTTCTATGTACTTCTGATGCAACAGAAACTGATAAAGAGTATAATAATAATAATAATAATAATAATAATACAACTTTATTTATATAGCACCTTTCATGCAAAAGAATGCAGCTCAAAGTGCTTTACAGCAAATACATAATATGCACAAAGAAATTACATGCACATAAAAATAGACATCAAAGAAACATAACTCAGATATAGTGCAAAAAAAATTAAATTATAATTATAGAGATATATTTAATCTAACCCCTTAATATCACCAGTAGAGATTTAAATGAATTAAATTAATTAAATTAAAAGTATATATATATATATATATATATATAGTGCGAAGTGGTAGCTAGTTAAAGGCTAATGTGAAGAGGTACGTTTTAATTGACAAATGCACCATGCTTGGAGATTTGAACTAACAAAATAGGGCCTGGGTAAACCGAGACGCAGTGCGATTGCAAGTAGGCCTACTACCACCAGAGTAAAAATAAGGCATATCAAGGAGCAGCACTGTTGTCCCCAGCAAAGGACATTTCTAGGCTTGATTCACAGATCTGGGCTTTCTGGATGGAGCTTGCAGATCAAATCAACTGCAATGTTTTTATTGTGTTCACCACCCTCTTCAAGGTAATCTCCATTGAGCAATAACACACACACACTTACTCACACAGTACAGTTAACCTCTTGAGCACTAACACACACACTAACTCACACAGTACAGTTAACCTCTTGAGCACTAACACTAACTCACACACTAACTCACACAGTACAGTTAACCTCTTGAGCACTAACTCACACAGTACAGTTAACCTCTTGAGCACTAACACACACACTAACTCACACAGTACAGTTAACCTCTTGAGCACTAACACTAACTCACACACTAACTCACACAGTACAGTTAACCTCTTGAGCACTAACACTAACACACACACTAACTCACACAGTACAGTTAACCTCTTGGGCACTAACTCACACACTAACTCACACACTAACGCACACAGTACAGGTAACCTCTTGAGCACTAACACACACAGTACAGTTAACCTCTTGAGCACTAACACACACACTAACTCACACACTAACGCACACAGTACAGTTAACCTCTTGAGCACTAACACTAACTCACACACTAACTCACACAGTACAGTTAACCTCTTGGGCACTAACTCACACACTAACTCACACACTAACGCACACAGTACAGGTAACCTCTTGAGCACTAACACACACAGTACAGTTAACCTCTTGAGCACTAACACACACACTAACTCACACACTAACGCACACAGTACAGTTAACCTCTTGTGCACTAACACTAACTCACACACTAACTCACACACTAACTCACACAGTACAGTTAACCTCTTGTGCACTAACACACACACTAACACACACACTAACACACACACTAACACTAACTCACACAGTACAGTTAACCTCTTGAGCACTAACACACACACTAACACACACAGTACAGTTCACCTCTTGAGCACTAACACGAACTCACACACTAACACACACACTAACACACACACTAACACTAACTCACACAGTACAGTTAACCTCTTGAGCACTAACACACACAGTACAGTTAACCTCTTGAGCACTAACACGAACTCACACACTAACTCACGCAATAACTCACACAGTACAGTTAACCTCTTGGGCACTAACACACACACTAAAGGTGCCAGTATGGTACTCAGACTCCGTTACGGATGGGCGGGCGGACGGATAGGACGGTTTTTTGACAAAGACACGTTGCTTTGCAACGTCTTTGTAAGTTAGAATTCGTCGTTGTTTATCTCCCTCCTCCCATCACACGTGTGAACCTCCTACCAGCTGTCACTAGTCAGACGATAAGTGCAGCAGGTGTAGTCACATGATATTATATTTAAGAGTGTGTCTAATGCTATATAACCACCTGAAAGGGCAAACTTATCTCTATCATGGTAGGTATTATTTGTGGGGGAAATAGTAGCACTCTATAACAAAATGATATGCTTATCTTATATACACTATTAAAACTATTAAAAAACGATTCCCTGAAATGAATACGTTCTTATTTTCTTTGGTATTTTTGTCATATTCAGATTTGCAATGATGATTGCTGGGTAATATGTATGTTGTGGTCCAATGTCAAGTCTCTATTTTATCATGTGACGAGACGATGGTATAGCTAGTTTAGGCACAGCATCTGAACGTCAAGACCGACAAGCTGACAGTGTTGTTCAGTTCAAACAAGTAAACATGAATAGTTCACGTTCATAGTTCACCATTTAAATTCTGAACGAGTTCATAGTTCAGTTCAGTTCATAGTTTTAGAGTGGAAAGTGAGAATGAAAGACTTCACTTGTTTTTTATAGAAAACTTTATCCATCACTACCCTTTGCCTTAAACTAAACTTCATGTGTATCAATTACTAAAATAATAATATTTTTTTTATTATTATTGCAACCACCCTGTCAATTTCCCCCTACCACAGCGTTTCTCGAAGTATGGGGAGAGCCCAACTGGTGGGTCGCAGAGACGTGACAGGTGGGGGCAAATGTGGATGAGCAGGATATTTTCCTGTTGCAATGTCTTCCTTTATAGACAGTAACGATAATAGACCCCCATCGCACTAAACAACCACACTCAAACAAAGAAATATTGTATTGTTAGAAACAATAGCAGGGCAGAGCATACGGATAATCCATAATCAGCATCTTGGCAAATTGAGAGACTGCGGCCTGCGCGATAAAGCATTCCATATTTAAAACATCTTAATAAGTAGTAAAGTCAACTTGTCTGCTTCACATGATGGAGAAGTTTGTTTATTGACACATATTTTAAGGACGGCCACAGCGCGTTAAAACAAAGTGTTTATAAGTTACATTATTCAAAGGTGGAAGGTTGGTCAGTAATCAGTCTAGAGAGATAACTGAACAAAACTCTACTCCCTTGCCTCACGGGTGCAATACCATATGCCGTTTAATCATATTTGATAGAATGAAGGACAAATTAGTTGTGAATAATATCACCGAGTTTGAAAGGTATTGGTCCGGTAATAGCCGCGTGACAGCTGTGTGTTTTCTGTGTGTTTTAAGCAAATACAATGTGTGTGCGCCGAGTTGCGTAGAGGCCGAGAGCGGTATTGCAGAAAAATTATAACTTGCAGCATATTGAAAAAAAGAACTCCATTTTTTGGAGCTGTGAACTTAGTTCTAAATTTTGAATTATAAACTATGAACTGAACTAGTTCATTCTAAAATTTGTGAACTATGAACTGAACTAGTTCATGTAGAAAGTGAACTTTCCCAACACTGGAACATGTTTGCTTCATATAATGCAGAAGTTCGTTATTGAGAGTAAATTAAATCACTTTGTGCACTTAACGTTTAAAAAAAAAAAAAGAAACTGTCATCTGGAGAGTTTAAAACGACACTTAATGAGGGGAAATGTACTGTATGGAGATATTTCTGTCGGAAGGCATCATAGTCCATGCTGATTCTAATGAGGCTGTTTGATATGTCCAATGTAAGAAGTGTGAAGCTTTAATGAAATATGATTGATGCCATCCTCTTTCTCCACAACAACATGGATTAAACCTCGATGGTTGGACTATGTAGATAGTTTTATAACGAATGTGGGCGTGTACTTTCAAGAAAAAAAACTGATCTTCAATGGTAAGACTTGTTTTATTCGTGCCTCTTCTGGTGTAGCATATAACGTGAGTTTTATTTAGGCATATACAGATGCCTAGCGTGTGTAATGTGTAGGCCATTTCATTCCGATCTTGCAATGTGAATAATTTTATTTCAATATGCTTATCTCCCTCTTGTGCGCGCTTGTGCGTTTAACGGGGCTTGTTTGTATGAGCGACTAAATATTTTACTTGCTGTCGGGCTCAGGTCGGGCGTTTTTTGAGAATAAAACAACTTCACATTTAGAATAACAGCCTTCTTCCTGTTACGGGAATTTGTTTGTGTCCTAGCTGTCACAACGTGATTACAGGCAGCAAATGCATCATAAAACAAGTTTAAAAGAAATGAACTGTATGGAGATATTTCTGTCGGATGGCATCATAGTCGATGCAGATTCTAATGAGGCTGTTGGCAGGGGCGGAGATCCCATTTCATTGTAGGGGGGGACAATACATGGTCAAATTTCAGAGAGCACTAACACACACACTAACTCTCACACAGTACAGTTAACCTCTTGAGCACTAACACACACACTAACACACACACACACACACACACACACACACTAACTCACACAGTACAGTTAACCTCTTGAGCACTAACACACACACTAACTCACACACAGTACAGTTAACCTCTTGAGCACTAAAACACACAGTACAGTTAACCTCTTGGGCACTAACTCACACACTAACTCACACACTAACACACACACTAACACACACACAGTACAGTTAACCTCTTGAGCACTAACACTAACACACACACTAACACACACAGTACAGTTAACCTCTTGTGCCCTAACTCGTCTTTTCCGCGTACCGTAATTTCCGGACTATTGAGCGCACCTGAATATAAGCCTCACCCACTGAATTTAAAAAAAAAAAAAAAAAAAAAAAATGAACTGTACACAGGCTAAAATGAATATCAAAAGTAATACAATAGTGATGCATATTATTAGTTTTGCCAGTTACGATAAGTGCACTGTTGCTTTAAGAGAGCACAGTTGCAAGAGTCAATCATTAGCTAGAACGTTAGATTGAAGACAGCGAGATAGAAGAAAGACGCTAGTTTGAAACCTGTGAGCTAAAGAACTTGAAACGACTGGATTTGTATTGTTGTAAACTGTTTTGAGTTGTGTTCTGTCTACGCCGGTAGACTGTGGTTATTTTGACATTAGTTAAGTTATTGAGAGATACTGAGAAATCACGTGGAACTAAGCATCCATGCGGCTGCATCCATGCTAGCATCCTAGCTCCACAAAGCCACCGGTCACAGGTATCATAATCCATAAATTAGCGGCGTCATTGTTTAAGCCGCGAGGTTCAAAGCGTGGGGAAAAAGTAGCGGCTTATAGTCCGGAAATTACGGTATATATGCATCCCCATTTCCTCTCACACGTTGGCACTTCATACACTTCAGGCCCTGGGCTCTGTAAAGCGCCTTGAGACAATTTGATTGTTTTGGTGCTATGTAAATAAAATTGAACTGAATTGAATACACTATATAACACTTTGGAGAGAGAAAAAAAACTTTAGTCTACCAATCACGGGTTGCAGAGCCCGAGATAAGCGCCCTAGCTTAGCCTATCTACAGGCTAATTGTCATACCACAGCAAAGCACCGCACATCATCCCCAGAGGGTTAATTATGCAATTCATGCCAAGAAATGGACTGGTCTGCAAATGCAAATCCCTCCCTGTGCCTTTTTTCATTTCAAAGGACTCATTTTTTTTTTACCTCGGATCTTCTGGTCATCTGGGACGATGCTTCCTCAGTCTCCTCAGTGGCACAATCTCCGTTTTGGGCATTCTGTGATGTTCGGTGCACAGCTTTTCCGGAGCGCCTCGGATGAGGTTTCGAGAGCTCTCCCTGCTGCTCAAGGTCACAGGCCAGCTGGGTGGGTCTCATCATCGAGTCTCTCCTGTCATCCATCAGCGTTGCAGCAATCTCAGCCCTTGATTGATGAATAGGTTTTATATTAATCGACCACATACATCAATGTACTGTGCCCTACCAAAGTTCATAAGTGTCTTACCCATCATCGAGTGAGCTCTCATCACCAGCTGGTCTGCCGGGGTCCTCAGCCGCGACCTCACAGGATTCTAAGAGGGTTGATGTAAAATTAATAGGGTTTTCTGAAAAGGGTTTCTGTTGTCCATTCATTTTTTTTTAAATAAATATGGCTATTGCATTTCATACATGGTTTTGATCAAGATACCTGCATCAGGTGTTGTTTGTTTGTCTCTCTTTGGAGAAAAATAACCTCCCTCTCCACTGTTTTTAGTTTTCTTGCTATTAACTGTTCCTAGTTCATTCACACGATCCTCATTTTCTTTTTCTCCCTCTGTAAAATCACCAATCAGGTCTTCCTCTGCAGAATCTTCAGTATCTGTGGCAGCCTTCGAGGTCTTTCTCGCTGCCGGGAAACAATGTCGTAAGACATGTGATGAAAAAATGAATGCATTGGACTCAAAACAGCTATATTGCGATTACACTGCAGGCTTCAATGACTCAATGCATTCGTACCTCTGGGTTTTTTCTTTTCTCTCCTCTGCTGCACTTTGGCTCCTAGGGAGGGTCTAACTCTATTCTTCTTCCTTCTCTCTTCATCAGCTAAGATCTTCTCAAGTAGCCCCGTGAAGAAGTCCAGATCCAGACGCCGTTTCTCTCCTAACACATGAATATACAAAGAAAGAACTAAAAGCTTCAGTGACAATGAATACCTAACAACAAAAAATATTTTTCATAACATTTGACACAGTGTTTGTGGAATATACTTTTTTTAGCATTTCAACACTACACCAAAAAACTGCCACTCAAGACAGTGTTAAATGGGATTATTGTTAAATAACGGGATAACATTGTGTATTGTATATGTATTGTAAACAGTTACATTGCACAAAATAAAATATCCTTCTATAATTGTTAAATGTTATATTGCAAGTCTTACGGAAGGCCTTGTCTATCCTCCAGGCGTTGGCACGTTCCTCTTTCTTGAACTTGTTCTGGACAGTAAAAGAATTCAACACACAGAGCCAAAACACCCAATACTCAGCCCACCAAAAATCAACACAAACTAAAAGATAAACCAAACTATGACCAAAAGATGATGAAGCCATACCTTAATCTCACAGCGAGCTCGGTGTGGAAACATTGAACCAATCATTGAGAAGTCTGTGCCTACCATACTGATGGCCAGGAAAAACATATCTGTCTCTGAATAACACATATAAGAAAAGGTTAACAAAACATATCTGACACAACACAGATGATTGGTTTATGAAACAGGGGTCAGGGGTCAGGGGTGTCACATGTGTGACACAACACAGATGATGGGTTTATGATGAAACAGGGGTCAGGGGTCACATGTCTGACACAACACAGATGATTGGTTTATGAAACAGGGGTCAGGGGTGGCATCAGCATCTCTAATCAATACAGATGATTGGTTTATGAAACAGGGGTCAGGGGTCACATCAGCATCTCTAGAGTTGGGAGTCAGCGATGAAGAGAAAAGTAAAATCACTTTTCGGCTGAATTTCCATTAAGAGCATCAGAAATCCTTTTTACAGTGGAATTTCTCCCGCATGACTTTGCTCATTTAAATAGCACCGTAAATGAAAGGGCGAGCATTTATACAGTCTTACCGGTGTTGTGACCATAGAAAGTAAATCACAACAAGTAATCGTTTTATCGGAAATAAAAAAACTTGTATGTCAATGCTGTCACCATGTTTGTATGATAATGTGGTAAAAAAAAGCTTTTAGCTAATATTCAACATAAAATTGACCTAATTGTACAGTGCATCACCAGTGAAACTCCTCACTCCAGAGAGTTTAACAAATGTCTTACCATTGCATTTCCTATCTTCTTATAACTTTTAAATTCTAAAAAGTAAGACTAGCCCTTGTAGTTTTGCTGTTCAGACTAGCTGTACTAGCGTGTACACATTTTTCATATTTTCATAGATTTTATAACACATAGTCTTTTATATAAGCCAATCTGTCCTTCCTTTGTCCTTACTCGATCACAGATGGTAAGAGCACAGTGTGTGAATGCTGTCTGAAGTAGCAGCTTGGGTGCACTACTATCACTTTGCTCTTTGCACTTTCATAACACACACACACACACACACACACACACACACACACACGCACAAGCACAAGACCACTATCTTGCACTACCCATCCTCTCAAGCACAAGAACATTATTTATATTTTTTGCACTATCCACACCAGCAGCACAAGATCACTTTCCTCCTGGACACAGACACTGTCAAAATCATTGCACATTACAATAGGGTTTCCTGTATCTGGAAACACTCTGTGTGAAAATGTTCTCCCTATGTGTATGTATATATGTTCTCCCTATGTGTATGTATATGTGATTTATGTATGTATGTATGTCGGTGAGGTGTATAAGTGTATATGTGTATAAGCTCGGGATTAATAAAGTATCCATCTATCTATCTATCTATAATATTGTGACTTGCTTACGAGGTCTACATGTCTACATCCGCTCACCTTGACTTGACCAGGGCTTAGTGTAGGTGCCCTTACGGAAACTGGAGTAGGTCGTGGTCGAGCCGCGCTCAAAGATGGGGTCTCTGTCCGCAGAAAGGTTTGGCCCCTTTTGGCGAAGTACCTCCACGGTCAAACTAGCAGGAGACGGAGGAAAGTAGACAGAGTCGGACAGAGTAGGGACTTTTCACACGAACAGCTCTAATGCGGTTTATCATGACCTACAGAGAGTCAGGCAGAGTAGGGACTTTCACACGGACAGCTCTAATGCGGTTTATCATGACCTACAGAGAGTCAGGCAGAGTAGGGACTTTCACACGGACAGCTCGAATGCGGTTTATCATGACCTACAGAGTCAGGCAGGCAGAGTAGGGACTTTTCACACGGACAGCTCTAATGCGGTTTATCATGACCTACAGAGCTGAAGGAACTCTAAGACATTTTGCTTTCAAATCACACAAGGAATTAATGAGTTTGCTCAATTGTTGCAACAACTAAATCTGGACATCTGTGACCCACAACAAGACAGACTCCTGGCAATTATTGATCCCTAAGAAAACAACAACACATGCGATCAGCAGTTTCTGAGATACTCAGACCAACCAGTCTGGCACCAACAACCATGCCACGTTCAAAGTCACTTAAATCACCTTTCTTCCCCTGACCCTCTTCTGATGCTCGGTTTGA
Source organism: Clupea harengus (assembly GCF_900700415.2). Taxonomy (NCBI): domain Eukaryota; kingdom Metazoa; phylum Chordata; class Actinopteri; order Clupeiformes; family Clupeidae; genus Clupea; species Clupea harengus. The sequence goes on along the minus strand of NC_045163.1, from coordinate 99,722 downwards.
ACTTCAGCAGGTCAACCATGTCTACATGCCCAAATGCATCGAGTTACTGCCATGTGATTGGCTGATTAGATACAGTATTTGCATTAACGAGCAGTTGAACAGGTGTCCCTAATAAAGTGGCCGGGGAGTGTATATTGTTTTCAATCAATGAAGAATAATAGGCTGATCTTTCTACGCCAGATGGAATACCCCAAGTTTGGTGGAGTACCATTTTTTTTTCTAGTTTCAGAGTAATTTGTTTAAGTGCACGAGTCTGGTCAGTGTACCATGGGGCGAGTCTTTTCTGTTTTATTATTCTCTTCTTTTAGTGGTGCAACAGTGTCAAGGGTTGAGCGAAGCACACATGATGCCATCTGTTAGTAGGTCGATATGAGGTGGGGATGTGCTTAAGCCACTTTCAGTGTCAGGAGTAAGAGCAGAGGGAAGTGTGGCTGGTAGGTTTTGACATAAATTCTGTTGTAGTTTTGTCAGATAAACAACGGCTGTAATGGCTGTCGGTACATTTCTATGTATTTTGAGGTAGGACTATAGTGGTGGTCGATTTCTAATGCATGTTATAGTTGATTATGAATGCATATAATATTTCATGACAGTCCAGTCACAATGGTAATTATAAGCTATTGAAATGTTGGTCTCTCACAATTCTAGATTTGGGGGGCAAACGGTTCTATGTTGACAAGTCAACACTACATTTTAATAATACAGGACTAGAAACATGTAGAGCAACACTCTAAATAGTGGAACATTCTGGATTGTGGAGTTTTGCAAACCATGTGATCAGCAGACAGATGATGCACGGCCCTCAAGTTATCAGAAGAAGAAATAGAATCTTCATTTTGTCCCAAGTGGACAAAAATGTGTGCTTTGGGGGGAAAAAAGTAGCCCATAATTTAAAAAGTAATATAAAGTAATATACATAATTTCATGACTATATGCCATTCTCAAGGGTGCACTTGATTGGTTATTTGCTACCAGGTTTATACGAGTGATCAATTAGTATTTCAGGAAATAACAGCAAACTCAAAAGCATGCCACATTTGAACTTTCTTGTGTAAATAGGGAGAGATATTAGCTGCCATTGTTAGTTATAGTACCCCTTATTTGGGTCGTTTCACTCATTTTCTTCTCATTTCAGAGGAGATGGTATTTGGACTCTCAGTGCCAAAAACATTGCATGTTCAGTCATTGGTCATTTGCCGTGTATGATAAATAAAAGTAATAAACCACTTCAGATTCTAATTTTTTTTTTGCTATTCTATTAAAAGTAACTAACAGAAATCACTGCTGGGGAACACAATAACAGATGTAAAAAGATTGCTTTATGTTACTGGAGGTAAATTCTGACCTCTCCTCATCGATGATCAGTGAGCCATCCTCTGCTACCTTCACCTGGGGTACCAACAGAGCTTCATTAGCTTCAGATTCGGACAAATCTGCCACATCTTCCTCGTGTTCCTGCTCGTGTTCGCCGACACTCTGGGACTGAATGTGCTGTTTTGGCTGTGCTGGGCTTTCCTCTGAGTGCTGTGCTGGTCTCTCCTCTGAGCTGCAGAGAAAAAGGAGAGATTCAGTCTCTTAGGTTGTTTTTAACACATGAGAACACATAATAACAAATTTACACATACATAGAAATACTTGTTGAAACTGCCAACAAAAGCGAATGTTTGTTGTTGGTTATAGACAATATTGCAGAAAAAATATCAAAAGTTTGGAACAACAGAAAATGAGGCATTGTCCAGATTAATATCCATCAAATGAGGGGCAAAATGACAGTTGACGACACTGACCAGGCTACAAAAAGTAATGAATGTATGACACGGAGTCATCCTGCTTACACCATAGTTGCAACCCTTGCGTTACCTTAATATGCGGATATCATTTCCACTTTCCGATTTGGATAGAGCCGACTTGTTTGTAGAACTACTTCTTCCTTTTTATTCTGTACCAAATATCCGTTAGCTTTACCAGCACCAAAGCACCTCCAGACAATCAAACTTTCCCCCATCGTGCTTAACAGATGGCTTCACACAGTCCTCTAAATCATTTTATTTGTATTGTGCGTCACAAACTTCAGGCTTCTAGACGGCGAGTGATCAGTTGCATTTTGGGACCAAATGAAGTGTGACTGATTCCTTCAAAGAGTATGAAGTATACAATTTAGATACAAAGGAATTAAAGAGATGGTCAAGTTAAATATTAAGATTGAGAGAAATAAATAAAAGTCATTGAAAAGAGAGAAATAGTGCTGATATGTTGATAGGGTAGTTGAGGTGGTTGCTAGGGTGTCACTATGGTAGACAATGTTGTTGCTATGTGTTGCTAAGGTAGTTGGGGTTGTTGCAACAACAGATTGATAGATGACTGAAGTGTGAGAGAGTGAATGAAACAGTTGAGTGAAAGAGAAAGAGATACAGAAAAGGACTAGATGGGAAGTTAGATATTAAGTAAGTAGAAATAAAGAAAAAAAGACAGACAGACAGATAGAACCATGGATGAAATGATGGCTGGAAAGAGAGAGAGTGAAGGAGAGAAAAAGATATATTAATGATATGGGGGAAGCTGGATATTAAGATAAAGAAAAAAGAAGTAAAACGATAGATAAATAGATAGAGAGAGAGTGATCGAAAGAGAGTGTGATTGAAACAGTGAGTGAAGACAGAGAGACAAAGAAATGGAATTGATGGGGAAGTTAGATATTAAGACAGAATGAGACAGACAGATGGATGAAGACAGACAGATGGATGAGGACAGACAGATGGATGAGACAGACAGAGAGGGAGAGAGACACAGAGTGGTGGTGCCACAAAATCTAATGCTGATGCTTCAGAGTATACTTCACATACTCAACTAGTCTAAAGTGTTATTGCTTCACGCTTCACATACTCAACTAGTCCAAAGTGTTATTGCTTCACATACTCAAGTAGTCCAAAGGCACCCAGTGTTATTGCTTCACGCTTCACATACTCAACTAGACCAAAGGCAGCCAGTGTTATTGCTTCACGCTTCACATACTCAACTAGACCAAAGTGGTATTGCTTCACGCTTCACATACTCAACTAGACCAAAGTGGTATTGCTTCACGCTTCACATACTCAACTAGACCAAAGTGGTATTGCTTCACGCTTCACACACTCAACTAGACCAAAGGCAGCCAGTGTTAATGCTTCACGTTTCACATACTCAACTAGACCAAAGGCAGCCAGTGTTATTGCTTCACGCTTCACACACTCAACTAGACCAAAGGCAGCCAGTGTTATTGCTTCACGCTTCACATACTCAACTAGACCAAAGGCAGCCAGTGTTATTGCTTCACGCTTCACACACTCAACTAGACCAAAGGCAGCCAGTGTTATTGCTTCACGCTTCACATACTCAACTAGACCAAAGGCAGCCAGTGTTATTGCTTCACGCTTCACACACTCAACTAGACCAAAGGCAGCCAGTGTTATTGCTTCACATACTCAACTAGACCAAAGTGTTATTGCTTCACACTTCACATACTCAACTAGTCCAAGGCAGCCAGTGTTATTGCTTCACGCTTCACATACTCAACTAGACCAAAGGCAGCCAGTGTTATTGCTTCACGCTTCACATACTCAACTAGACCAAAGGCAGCTGCTTCACGCTTCACATACTCAACTAGACCAAAGGCACCCAGTGTTATTGCTTCACGCTTCACATACTCAACTAGACCAAAGGCAGCCAGTGTTATTGCTTCACACTTCACATACTCAACTAGACCAAAGGCACCCAGTGTTATTGCTTCACGCTTCACATACTCAACTAATCAAGTGTTATTGCTTCACGCTTCACATACTCAACTAGACCAGTGTTATTGCTTCACGCTTCACATACTCAACTAGTCCAAAGGTGTTTCACATACTCAACTAGTCCAAAGTGTTATTGCTTCACGCTTCACGCTTCACATACTCAACTAGACCAAAGTGTTATTGCTTCACGCTTCACATACTCAAGTAGTCAGCCAGTGTTATTGCTTCACGCTTCACATACTCAACTAGACCAAAGTGTTATTGCTTCACCCTTCACATACTCAACTAGACCAAAGTGTTATTGCTTCACGCTTCACATACTCAACTAGTCCAAAGGCAGCCAGTGTTATTGCTTCACGCTTCACATACTCAACTAGACCAAAGTGTTATTGCTTCACGCTTCACATACTCAACTAGACCAGTGTTATTGCTTCACGCTTCACATACTCAACTAGACCAGTGTTATTGCTTCACGCTTCACATACTCAACTAGACCAAAGGCAGCCAGTGGTATTGCTTCCTTAAAGAGAATAATGGTTTTCCAGTGTGGCATCACGGTGGGCCAGCTAGCAGAGGGGTGTGGTGTTCGTGTGGAGGTCTGGCTGCCACACCACAAGATGGCTGCCAGTGGCACTACATCTCCCAGAATGCAGCAGCACCCAACCAGGTGTAGGTGCTTAAGGCACCTGATGGAAGGGGCATTTAAGACAGGTGGTGCCTGTTGTGAGGGGGCGAGCCACGAGAGCAGGAAGAGCCAGAAGGGAGAACAGAGAGCACTTGACGTGCGGGTGAAGCCGTTGTGGAAACGCTTGCTGAAGCGCTTGCTAAGCCGCATCCGGAAGGGGGAAGGCTAGCCCCAAGCCGGGAAGGACCTGGACGGAGGAACTTTAAGCTACAACTACAGTGGGTGGGATGTAAGTGAGGAGCAACTTTATGAAGCCTATGTTTTTGCCTTTGAAGAACTTTTATGTTTGCTTCCTGAAAGACTTTGTGTTTGTGAATAAACCTGATCCTCGTTTGAAAGCACTTTTGCCTGCTCTGTCCTGTTAATTACGCACTGCCCTACACCCAGCTCAGTGGTAAAGCCTCTCATGATACCACACCAGCTGTAATACTAATTTACATTGTTATCATTGTATCATTGTTCCAATGTTGTTGTTGTTGTTTCCAAAACAAGGGAGATTCTCAATCATTCCAAACTTTTGAACGGCAGTGTACCTGTTTACCTGAATTTACTATTTGTAAATGAACAACGTACACATGAGAAGAAACTGGTGACGAAATGGTGACCTCTTGGGGATTGGGGTTCTGGTCCTTTTCCTGACATCTGAGAGAATACAAACTCAATAGGTTAATGATAATGAAGGACATGCCTACAGTCTAGAATTTAAGTCAGTTAAAATACATATAATATTGTGTCAGTTATCATTCCGGGTGGGAACAAAAATGGCCATACTTCATAGGGTTGGTCTTTGGCAGATAGTAAATCAGCTCCCTCATGGTCATCCTGCTGTGATCCTTCAGTGTCTCACACTGGATCCTTTTGCTTTTTACCATGAAGGTCTTCTGGCTCTAGAGACCAAATGACAAAGATTTGGACGTAAACTTCAGAAATTGCCAGTTTTGGAGTATCATTTTACCTTTTGCTATTTATGTAAATACAATACATTTTTTTTTTATAATTTTTTAAATCAATGTCCTTAGTGCCATGGTCTAAATAGTATTTATGTGCATGTACATCTCCCTTAAAAAAAAACATAACTTTTGAAAGAACTTTAAGAAAAACGCCACAGCAGGAACATTTTATGTTCAGACCTAGACAAAATGAAGTGGATATTAGTCTTAAGTACACAATACTGATACACCCCACACTGGAGTGCACACCCAAGACATCACCCCACACCCAAGACATCACCCCACCCAAGACATCACCCCACCCAAGACATCACCCCACAACTGGAGCTACTTTGAACTCATTAGCCCACTGGAGGCTGTGAAAACACAGACTTCAAAAACTATTCTTTTTTGGCTTTTGCTTGTTTTTATTTTTTTCTTGTAGAAAGTAAAGACAAAGTGCAAATAAAGTTTTAAAAGTAACTCAAAATAGCAATCAAGCCTCAGCAAGTGCAAAATAACTGAAGAATAACTGGGCTGCAAGTGACATTCAAATTCAACATATGAAATAATTTTTTTACACAATCTTTTGTTTGAAGAATGCTAAGTGGAGGCGGTTAACTATTCAGAATGAACGAAAAGACAGGCTACTGTGATAATTCACTGATTTACTACATTGCACTTAACATAACTGAAATAGCGTTAGCAAGCATCCTCCCTGAGACGTTCTGTTTTCCAACATGCAAGCGTAAACCTTAATATAAGTTATAAATATATGTCTATGATAATTGCTGCTAGACCTCAATGTTCTTGTGCTCCCACAGCTCATTCTCTTTGAAATACTGAAAATGAATCTAAACTATCGAAATAGTGCTTCTTTAACTACTAATAATTGACCATCATTGAGAAAAGTGACAAAACTTTTCTGTTAGCCATATCTGATATGCAGCAGCTACTAAAGCTAGCTTCGTTTATTGTTTCCATGATAACAGGAATAATTCGCTTTTCTGTTGGCCATTTCTGATATGCAGCACATAAAGGTATGAGAAGGGAGGGCAAAGAAAACGGTGCATGGTCTTGGTCATGCATATTTCAAATTGTGTATATGTACAAAAATTGGTATATTTGAATGTGTATATTTGACTGCTATAAAAATATAGAAATCAGGTGTTTGATGGTTGTTTACATTTGTCTTCTCTGTCAGTAGTTTGATTTGTATGCTAGACTATTTACAGATTCTGCTCCATTCTTCTCAATGATGGTCAATTATTAGTAGTTAAAGAAGCACTATTTCAATATTTGAAAGTGAATGAGCTGTGGGAGCACAAGAACAGTGAGCGTCTAGCATCAATTATCATAGACATATACATGTATGTATATATGTCTATGGCGATTATAGCCTAACTATCGAGATTATAAGTAACATGGAAACAAAACTTTGTTTGGTACTCCTTGAATATAAAAACGACTCAGTGAAATCGGTTGAGAAATGTAAACGCTATAGTGTTTAGTGCTGCCACAGTAACCATAGAAACCAAAACAGCTGATTTTACCTGCAATTCTATTGTGTTTTAGTTTGTGGGGCATTAGTCATTGTAGTTTTTTTACCCATTTTCATTCATTCCTTCAAATAGCATTTTTATATTTGTCAGTTAACAAAATGTTTTTTCTCTGCTACTTTTTAAATGTAGTTTTCATTAACTAAATCCAAACCACGTCCAAACCACATTTTGTTATTGTTGACCAATAAGTGATTAAAAGGATTTAGGCCCCATGTCGTTTCTTAGCGCCATTGCTTTGATAATAATGATCATCTCGTTTGATTGTAGGCTATTCCTTTAGTAAAAAGAAGATAAAGGTTATGTTAGCTTCAAAATGACTTAGCTAGTAACAGTAACTTAAACCATGAATTTCCTCTGTCTTGTTTGACTCAAAATGCATGAAAAGGCACCCCACCCCATTGCTTTTTACTCAAACAATACATCGTCACACAGGCCAAACGATAATACCACGGGCCACCAGTGTATATATATTTTCACTTGTGATTTCAGACAAAATACAAATATGACATGCTTGCATACCCCCTTTTGTTTTATTTATACACAGGAAAATATGTTAAATTCCCTCCATATTGTGACACATGTCTATAGCAGGGACAACTCCCAAGATACACTTTTGAAAAGGCTTCACATGCATATCTCAGTGTCTGAATGATGCACTGCCTAATAATCTAAACATCTATCTCATTATACTATGGCATGCCACAGGCTATCTAGGGTAAGGGCTCCACTGTCCTTAGTCTACTCTTCACCTCTGACCTCTGCCTGCAGTACACTAACACCGTCTCTCTCTTCACCTCTGACCTCTGCCTGCAGTTCACTAACACCTTCTCTCTCTTCACCTCTGACCTCTGCAGTACACTAACACCGTCTCTCTCTTCACCTCTGACCTCTGCAGTACACTAACACCTTCTCTCTCTTCACCTCTGACCTCTTCACCTCTGACCTCTGCAGTACACTAACACCTTCTCTCTGTTCACCTCTGACCTCTGCAGTACACTAACACCTTCTCTCTCTTCACCTCTGACCTCTTCACCTCTGACCTCTGCAGTACACTAACACCTTCTCTCTGTTCACCTCTGACCTCTGCAGTACACTAACACCTTCTCTCTCTTCACCTCTGCCTGCAGTTCACCAACACCTTCTCTCTCTTCACCTCTGACCTCTGCCTGCAGTACACCAACACCTTCTCTCTCTTCACCTCTGACCTCTGCCTGCAGTACACCAACACCTTCTCTCTCTTCACCTCTGACCTCTGCCTGCAGTACACCAACACCTTCTCTCTCTTCACCTCTGACCTCTGCCTGCAGTACACCAACACCTTCTCTCTCTTCACCTCTGACCTCTGCCTGCAGTACACCAACACCTTCTCTCTGTTCACCTCTGACCTCTGCCTGCAGTTCACCAACACCTTCTCTCTCTTCACCTCTGACCTCTGCAGTACACCAACACCTTCTCTCTGTTCACCTCTGACCTCTTCACCTCTGACCTCTGCAGTACACCAACACCTTCTCTCTGTTCACCTCTGACCTCTGCCTGCAGTTCACCAACACCTTCTCTCTGTTAACCTCTGACCTCTGCCTGCAGTTCACCAACACCGTCTCTCTCTTCACCTCTGACCTCTGCAGTTCACCAACACCTTCACCTCTGACCTCTGCAGTTCACCAACACCGTCTCTCTCTTCACCTCTGCCTGCAGTACACCAACACCTTCTCTCTCTTCACCATCAGCTCATTTCCATTGCTTCTTCAGCTGCCTCCTCTCTCGAACCTGCCTTTCTATCTCAACCTGTTGTCTTGACTTGACCTTTCTTTTCCTTCCTAGCTTTCAGACAAACTCCATATATTCCCATCATGCCATGGTTATAGATGACCTCACCCATGAGATTCCATTCACTCTCTGCTGTACCCTTCCATCCAGATAATAGGGATATGCCTCAATGCTGTTGTTTAAAATGATTCTCTGATTTAATTTTTTTACTTCATGTTATTTTTTTTATACTTAATTTCTGAGTTGTTTAATGTCTTTTTTTATTTATTTTGTGTGTTTTGTTTTGGTTTGTTTATTTATTGTTCTTCTGTACTATGTAGCCTCAATCAGGGCATTGCTGCAAAAGAGCCCTGTGCTCAGTCAATTCTCCCTGAATAAACAATGATGATGATGATGATGATGATGCTTCCAAAACTCCATTCAATGACTTCAGAAGCCCCTGACCATCTAACTTTTGGTGTCTGTCCACATATGTTACCTTCCTAGTCTGCTTGATTTGTCCCTGCTGTTCACTAGCTGTATATCCACCATTCTCCACCATAATGAGTATCTGCTTAAAGCAGAGTCCCTGCACTCTCTCATCCAGGCCAGTGTTCATTTTGTTAACGAAATGTTTGACGTTGACGTCACGAAAACGGATCTTTGGAAATAAAAACTGACTAAAATCTTTTTTTACTTTCGTTGAAGAGACGAGACTGTTAGGTGGTGGACTAACGGACAATTCAAAATTGAATGAATTATTTTTTTCTAAACTTGCATGCACCTAGTGCAGTGCATCCTGTTAGATGTGTATCACATTCTCGCCACCTTCATTAACACACAAATGGTCAGCAAGACCCTTCCTGTCTGCTGATATTCACACCTTTTCATATATAGGTAGCCCAGCATGCACCCAACCAGACCACAGACACACCCATTATGCTAAGTTGTGTATTCTATTGACTAAAACTGAGATGTAACTTGTATACTGAGTGTGTTGTGTTGAAGACAGGATGCCATAGAGACACCGACCGCTACGACCGGTGAGAGAACGGAGCAAGGAGAATTGAGGAGACATCGCGGCCTGTGGAGACAAGGTCAACCAGAAGACAACCTACACTATGGATCAGACCTCCTAATCTCTCCTTCTCTCTCTCCATCGTAGCGTGTTGTGTGTGCTCGAGGTCTGGTACATAGAATAAACCGACATCATCATCAGACCGGCATTTCATCGAGTTCTTTGCTAGAATCACGCAACCGCAACTAACGTCAAAGCTAACATAGAGGTCTGTTATATAATAGTATAACAGTGGTGTTTTCACGGGAAATCTGTTTAGCTTTCCACCCAGACCAATGATATCTTTCAATCCTTAATATAATTGGTTGAATGTTGCCCGGTCCTGTATCCATCCTCCACTCCCTGAGATGCCCAGACATGCAAGTGACGACCTAACAAACGTTATATGATGGCTCAAGTTCAAGCACTCGGTACTGGAAAAAAAAAGAAGTATAGATATCTGGACACACTTTAATTATAACTTGACAGAAAGTAAACCACAATGCACCGCAATAACGGGAGAGAAACCATGTCGTTTCAAAATAGGGTGGAAGAACACAACAAACCTCAAGAGGCACCTGAAAGCGCACCACCCTGCAATTTATGCCTCTTTGAATTAGCTAGTAACCAACGTTAAGCCAACTTCAAAGGGGCAGTCGAGTGTATAGGGTGTCAACTTGGATAGTTAGCTAATAATTATTGATTGAAGCCTCCTGTTAGCCATGGCAAATAATCGCCAAAACTTTAAGCTAGCTAACGTTAGCTAACGATGAGGTAGCATAGCTACATTAAACTAGCTATCAATAGCTAGCTACTAAACTCATTGCAGAGTGGTATAAAGGACAGGCCACGCATGACATTAATCAAGAAAAAATAAATGAATATGTGATTAGTTTACATATCCTTGTCTATTTGGACAATTGTTATTATCATTGGCACCACTTTCCACTATCAAAACTAGCCGTCTAGCTAGATCTGTTGGTTATCAGATTGCACAGCAATTCATATGGAGGTTATGTGGTTGATTTAGCTCTAAGGCCAAGTAGGCATAGTAGCTTCATCACATCATTTGAATCTTCAAAATCTAGACTTGATATTCTCTTATATTTTAATGATAATACTGTTAATTAAGTATTGCCTTAAGATTATTATTTACATTTAATTAATTTAAATTCAGCTGTAGGCATATACTAGGAGATCTGTATCTAGAGACTAATTGTATCCACAATTTAAGTACTGCAAGCGAGACTATTATGCAGTTGTAGACGCAACACAAGGGGTCCCCGGGCCTGAGAAGGGAAGGAAAGGAGTTTAATGTGGCTATAAGATGGACTATTAAATGTGACTAAAACTAGACTAAAATGCTCTGAGTTTCCGTCGACGAAAACTAGACTAAAACTAAAAAGGATAAAAATGACTAAATGTAACTAAAACTAATATGCATTTTCGTCCAAAGACTAAGACTAAATCTAAAATAGCTGCCAAAATGAACACTGGTCCAGGCATTATTGTCTTCCCTGGTGGATCCTCAAGCCTTTCAGTGAAGTTCCCTTCTCCCAGCAACATTTAGTCTCTCCTTTCTCTGCGACCTGGCCATATCCATGTTCATCCCCTTTCTCGTGGTCAAAGTCATGCCAAAGTTCAAAGCCATGTGGTCTCCCTGTGAGTCATCTTCCACCCCTGCCCTTGCTGACTAAGTTTGTTGTTCTGTAGATCAGTTGGGTGCATCTACCTGGCTGTACTTGCCACAGATGCTGTTGCTAAAGGTTGTTAGCCCAAACTGGCTAACACTGATGGCTGCCTCCTGATGGCTGTCTTTCCAAGCGCTCACATGGTCTTTCCCTTGTTATCAGCTGCACTATTCACAGCACTCACTAGGTGCTCTAGACAAGAAATTAGTTATACAGAGGAAAAGATAGGTGTAAAGAAGTCCTCAGAATATAATACATACATAAATAAATACAAATTCAGCAATAATATACCAATAGTGTTTAGGGACATATTATTGCTGAATTATTTTATTTATTTGTTTGTTTATTTTTTTACTTTGGAACCACTGTTTAAAGTTGCTTACATTTTCAGAAATATCAGAAATCACCAAAGTGCATCAACCCCGGACTCCAGTGGGTTAACCTTAGAGACTTGAATAAACTATGAATAAAGCAGTGAAAATCCCCTACACAACGCACTTTAAGTAAACTTGACACACTACTCACCCGCTCCTTACAAACCTCTAGCTTCAGCATTTCACGCAGTTTTTGAGCTTTCCCCAGCCGGATTAGATCAGCAGGATCATTTAGGCCTCGCATAGCAGATAAAGATTTATTAGTCTGTTTGTATGAAGCTTTCTCTGGGGTAGGAGTTGGGTCTTGTTCTGAGGATGATCTTGGCTTAGAAACCTCTGAATCCTTCAAACTCTGCATACAAGAAAAGGGATCTGACTGTGGACTCGTAGTCTCTTTCAATGCAATCTCCTCCTCACTATTCGACTCCCCTTGTTCCTTCCCCTTGTTAAAAGAGTTTATATCTGGCTGTTGCTGAGCATGAGACTGGATGTCTTCGCTATGGTTTACTCTGGACTGTCTAGGAACAGCAGCAGGTCTCTGCCGACCCCTGGGCCTATGAGGAGCCTTGCCATCTGCCTTCACTGTTGAAGGAAGGGTCCCATCTGTGTTGATAGCGACTCTGCCATCTGCCTTCACCGGCACGCTGGCTGTTGAAGGAAGAGTCTCGTCTGTGTTGATAGAGACTTTGGGACGGATGGATTTGACTGATGTTGCAAGGTTACGTGGGGACAAAGTCCTTCTGTGAGGAGAGGTTGACTGGGGTCCGGTGGTTTCACTATCCATCTCTGTGGAGGCAGGCGAGTAATGTGGCTTGGACAGGCTGAGATTGGGTGCCATTTTCCTCCGTGGAGGTCCCGAAACTAGCTTACTGCTTTGGGATACATCATTCCTGTAAAGAAAAAAAAAATTCAAAAGGTAAATCACCACAACGTTGATCATGTTCAACTGAATATTCACATCACAGATACTGTACTAAAAATAAGACATGCATTTATTATAAGCAAATTGTATGGCACCCCAAATCTCGTGTTTTACTACCTGCCTGAACAGGGAGCAAAAATACAGATTTTTATTTTCTGTTCCTACTCTCCTTACCCCTGTAACAGTAACCCTATGAGCACAGTGTATAGCCACTAAACTGGTTTGGTATGTTTCATGTATGTCTGTATATATATCATGTAGATCTACCAAATGCATGCTGTGTAACACTGGTTGTTTCCCTTCCCCTTCTGCCACACAACCCTACCCCCACCCCCCCCCCTTCCTATATCCACCTGGCCGACCTCAAGCAGATGGGTCCCCACTTATGTGCCGTGGTTCTGCTTAAGGTTCCTTCCTAACTAACAGGGAGTTTTTCCTTGCCCTTGCTGCCATTGTGCTTGCACTAAGGGGGTCCAGGCTCTGGGCTCTGTAAAGCACCTTGAGACAATTGTATTGTTATGGCGCTATATAAATAACATTGAATTGAATTAATAAGTTAAACTTCCCATACATGTAAAAACTTAATGCAAAAATAGGTACTTCAATAAAGTAACATAACTAATTTCCCACAAATGTAATAAATTATTACAATAATAATGAAGTTATATATAAGAAATTAGTACACTAATAATTACATTTGTGGGAAATTGGTTATTACATTTGTGGCAGACAAATTATCTGAATTTCTTCATGAAAATCCATGGCATGACCTTCGAGGGTGTAGGTGATTTGGCATGGAGTGACTCATACATATTGACTGACATCAGCAAACAGATTTATCGGTCGAGCTCTACTGTTGGTAAATATATAGAGAAAACTGTTACAAATGTCACAAATATATTAATGTTCTACCTCAAAAAGAACCCCTCAGAAAACAGAAATGTGTCAAATCTCAAAAAAAATTGGTCATGACTGTGTCATTAGAAGGCGAGAAAACGGCCCTATATCCTATAAACAAAAACACGTTTGGGTTGTTTTCACTGACCAAGGACATACAAGACGGCACAGTCACGCTTCTTGGCCCATCGTTTCATCTTGCAAACATAAGTTCCAGACTGTAATCACAGCGAAAATTGAGCTGGGAGCAACAGGTGGACGGAGCTAGGCTAGATATTACAGGTACGAATCTTCCCTGGCCTCACAATTCGAAAGGTAACAATTCTGAACTGAACAATTACTGATTACAATGCATCTCGGCCTTCATGTTTTTCATTCATATATACAAGCACTCAGATTTGAGCTCTATTTTCCATTCAACTTTTTATTAAACAGCTGTTTACATTACATAATAAGTCTTTTTTCGAAGAAGATTACCCAGCAGTTGGCTTATGTCTTACTACTATATTTTGTAGCCTACTGCATTGTAAAGACAACTTCTATAAAAATGTTCACAATGTTTCACATTAAAACCAATTTGGCCAACAGGATAATTCAGGTACTGTACCATAAAACAAAAACAGTTCTCTCTTGTAAGATCAAACATTATTATCCATATCACAAGGTAATAAACAGAAATTCATATGAAGGCCTATCTGAATGAAGGGGGGGGGTCCCCACTCCCCTTTGCCCTTCTCAAACATGTTAATTAAATGGTTGCGATTCCCAGTGCATTGTGATTCCATTTGTCAGAAACGATTGTTTATGGTACTAGGTCACCAAGGGATCGATTAACGAACAGAGTGTTTCACTCAGGCTGGTACAACAACCTCACTCATCAGTCCTAAAGCTAGAAGTTATCAAACACAAAAATAAAGTTTGAAAAATAGATTTTGTACACTTTGAGGGTACTAGTAGGATGTATGAACACATACATACACTAACATATATGCATGCATATAAATAACTTAACAACAACTGCACCCATCATCGTCACTCCCCCTTAGTTCATCAGTTAAGTGCACCAAATTAGATCACATATTTTGTGTTTTACTTTTAATAATTTGTAAATAAATTATTCTGATTATATGCTGGTCTTTTTAAAGTTGCACAAGAATGAATGCTACCAACCTCTACTCTTCAGAATTCCCAAACTTTTGACCCTTGTGAGCTATTGATATGGTCATTTTGGTCTTGGCTATTGAATAAATTATGAATGAAAGTTATATTTTATGAGACTGATCTTAATTTTGACCACTACGGTAGGTGCCACACTTTGTCCAACACCCCCATTTGTTGTGTTGAGTAATCATGCCAGTCCAATTGGTATATTGGTGCTGTTGTCAGAATTGTGCCAAAATTAACTTGGTGGCTCTCGTTACGAGAGTATTATTATTTATGCACAATTGCCCCCACATTTATTTGGCACCCGTTCCCAAGGTAACGGCCTTACATTAATTGGTGGCGTCCATGTGAGGATGTGCCTATTGTACCTACAGGATGATTACTGTGGCTTGAAAGTTGTTCATCCAGGCGTCTGCATGGGCCACCCAACAGGTCTGTCATTTCTGTATAATGACCGCTGCGAAAAATGAAATGACCGCTGTTCTTCTAATTCACATCTTTCAAATCATTCCGCAAGTAGTCTGGTCATTTAACGTAACAGAAATAATTGTAACTTGAAGTCAGCAAGTAATGGGTTGCTACACAACACCTGAAACTTTAAACTTTAAAGTCTGCTTCACCCAAAGTGCCTTACTGCCTTCATGTTGGTGAAATCGTAATTTAAGTCTAAGGGGAGGATACGCAGAGGCTGAAGAGGGCGTAGCTGCACGCTTCAATTTATTTTATTTATTTTTTTTAAACATTTTTAACTTGCGCACATGGGAGAATTGGGCCCTATGTGCAGATTAGCCCGTTTCTGGTAAATGAGCGAGCGTGTGTGTGTGCGTGCGTGTGCGTGTGCGTGTGCGTGTGTGTGTGCGTGTGTGCGTGTGTGTGTGTTACTTATGAACTTATGCCACAAGATTGTGTACTGTCTGGAGATGAGTCGGGTAGCGGAGCCCTAAAGATTGTCTACTGTCTGGAGATGAATCAGGTAGCTGAGCCCTAAAGATTGTCTGGAGATGAATCGGGTAGTGGAGATTGTCTACTGCATGGAGATGGATCGGGTAGGGGAGCACTAAAGGCTAACTTACTTACTGCTGCTGCTGAAAGACGGGGCCGTCTCTTAAGCTACGAATTAAAGCCACACACTGAAAATGATACACTTCCTCTCTTAATATATATCAATAGTATAATAATGGCAATATAGCCTCAGGTGTATTCAATTAAGATAAGATAATCAATTAATGGCGTCTCTGCGGACACGCACACAATTCACTTTCTGCACACAAGCTGAAGATAGATTAACACCAAAACATACATTTATAAAAGTGACAAAATACACCAAAATCCCCAAATCTCTTGGTCTCCAGCAAACAACAGAAATAGTTAAAAAGTGAATAAAGTCTGTGACGAAGGAGGAGCTAGAAGCCACAGCTCAGAGCAACCACCAATCGCACCAATCCCAAACAACCACCCACTCACAGCAGGAGTGCAATTAGATAAGCCCAAACACGTGATCAATTAGACTAGCTCAAAACACGTGATCAATTACATGAGCCCAAACACGTAATCAATGACATGAGCCCAAACACGTGATCAATTAGATGAGCTCAAACACGTAATCAATGACATGAGCTCAAACACGTGATCAATTAGATGAGCTCAAACACGTGATCAATTAGATGAGCTCAAACACGTGATCAATTAGATGAGCTCAAACACGTGATCAATTACATGAGCTCAAACACGTGATCACCTGCATGTGCACTCTAACTTCCTTGCATCCCTTTACTTGGCCTGTAAAGCGGTCCTATCTGTCTTCAGACAATAAATACCATAATTCAAGAATAATGGAAAGAGTATATATACGTTATTACTAGTGCTGTCAAACGATTAAAATATTTAATCGCATTTATGTCATAGTTAACTCAAAATTAATCGCGATTAATCGCAATTTTTATCTATTCTAAATGTCCCTTCGTTTATGTATTTTTTCCATCATTTTATTTTTTATTTGAATGCCCTTATCAACATAGAAAAGTGGATTGGCTTGCTTTATGCAAATGTTTTATTTTATTGAAAACCAACATTGCCAAACAGGGTGGTACAAAATTAAATTATAAAGTGCACATTTCAGGTAAACAAGGACTCAGCCTATAGTGCAGTTCAACCATGGCTTAATATTTTCTTTTTTCCAAGTTTGCTGGGAACATAGCAGTTAGGCCTCTTATTTCAGAAACAATGAACTGTAACAGTTAGGTTACCAATAAAAGGTAAGCCTACTACTTCTTTGCTTTCAGCCAGCTGCCTGTTGCCATTTTCAGACAACAGTGAAGCTCGCTTCTTTTGCACAACACAACTTTTAAAAGTAAACTTTCCATTCTGAAGCTTTTTATCATCCATTTCGGCATATCGCGCTCACCATTCACTCAAACCGTAACGTTAGCCTACTACACAGTTTGCGAGGCCAAAAAGAATGTTAATCTTAAAAAAAAAAAAAATCTTGCGATAAAAAAATTAACGGCGTTAAAATGTGTTTGCGTTAACGCCGTTATTAACGCGTTAAACTGACAGCACTAGTTATTACTATATTTTGTGAAGTTAGGCTATTGCTTTGTGTTTGTGTAAGCGAAGGAGAGAATTATTGTGTTTGACAGTAGCACAAACTCTTGTAGCCGAAGCTATATAGCAGCTAGGCTCACAATGCTAATGCTTCAGAAAGGTTGAATCGTCAGGTCAGCAAATATTTGTGTATGCTAAAAGGTTAGCATCATGTTTTTGTTATTAATATACACCTTGGATTTACTGACAGTGAATAATCTTTTGTGAAGCAAGGCTCTATTCGTGACACTGTCATGCTAAATAATCTGAAAGTGCATTACAAAAAAAGTAGCCTATCCTTATGATTCTTAAAACCCGCCTTAAATGAACCCCCGTTAGTGATACACAGGTCCATTCGTATGAAACCGTGAGATGTAGAATGTAGGCTATTTGAAAGGTAAACAGGCTAATGACCCAAACACAAATATTAATGCAGGCTAAGGTCACGTAGGCTACACACACTGATGAAGAATATGACTATGATATACATGGTCATTTGCATATAGAGCAGGGAAGTGAGATCCAGCAGGACAGTCAGATCCAATCACAAGTGGTCACTCAAGAGGCACGGGGAGATGCCTTTTAATGCCATGCCATTGGGACACAAAACAGAACTGAATAAGTACTTGTTATTTTCAACACCCACACTACAAAATAAAATATTGCTCAACAGGATTCAGACAACAACTTTTAATCATTCCAAGACCTATTGCAGATAGTAGGGAACGCAACACAAATAAGGTGTTTTCGTGTATGATACATTTTAATTTCTAAATTACACACATCAAGACAACATTAATTCCTAATAAAATAAAACAATTGTAACAATATACTGTAATCAAGTTATGTGAATGCGGTCTCCCTCAGGTGACTGATGTTTTTGCTTAACCCTCGACGAACGACGGAGCAATGAAACATCTTGTACCTTTACCTTTTCCCTTCCTTCCTATCTTCCTTTCATTATGCCCAGGGTTTCCCCAAAGTGGGGTGTGCGGACTGTCTCAAGGAGGTGCGCGGGACACAGAATTGTATATTGTTTTGTATATATATTTTTTTTATTCATCAAAATGAACTATTCTAAGTCAAGTTCAGAATGCTTGACTGGGGCAAATAGATTACACATGATCCCACTTTCCGACAACACTGCCGTGCCGCATTGATACAATGTCTGAACACATCATCTCTAGTCCGAGTCCATCACGTGAAAAGCAGCGAGTTCTAATCTCTGCAAGTCAATGAGTCAACAGATGTTGCAAACCTATCTAATCTATTGGTCTACCTCCATCACCAAGACACTGTTCATCACTGTACATTTTTTTGTTCCGTCACCCCTATCCTACCTGTACAATAGGTGAAGACATCTTCAATTTAATCGACAACTTTATGCAGGACACTGGAATCGAATAGACATGTTGCGTGGGAGTATGCACTGCCGGGGCAATACAATGACGGGACTCAAAGCTCATAACTTATGTAAACAAGGTCTGTCCATTCATAGGGAGATTTTCACAGCTAAAAATATACAAGATGACCTACTCTCTGTCCTGAATGATTCAATCAACTTCATAAAACACAGAATTAAATATGAATCACGAACACACACACAAACACACACACGACAGGCAAACTATTTACACACACAACTTAACACATAGAAGTGCATAACCCACTGAATTACTGTCCATTCTGAACATATTATGATGCACCTAGAGACTGAAGCAGGCCGACCTAGAAGCTGTCAAATGAAATCTATGAAAATAATCAGTGGTATTGCCAAAAGCATAGTAAATATTTGCAAATAATCTGTGTTATTTACAAAACAATGACTCACTGGCAAGAAGCAGCCATCTCGAGCTCCGGCTTCTGTGTACTTGTCTTGCATGCTTCAGCAGGAGTAAACAAAGGCTGCTCTGGTGCTGGTTCAGTCAGTTCTGAGCCTACAGACGCATGGGGAGAGAAGTCCTGGTTCTTCTTAGATGTGTCCTGGGAAGTTATTGTTGGTCGGCTGACAGGCCGCACATTTGGCCGTACACTGATCCTGGATCTGCGAATCATTGTAGCCTATAGGGTGGGGGACAAAACATTCTGATTAGCGAAATAATTTTCCGGTCTTTTTTTATTTAAAAAAAAAATGATCTTAGTCTGCTAGGCACATTGCGGTAATTCAATAAAATAATCACATGAACAAACATCTACAGAGCAACCCAGCCATAAAACTTGAAAAGTCATGCCTACTTCCACTAACAAGCCACACAAATCTTAGGAAATCCCATACTGCACACACATTTTTGACAGCTCAACAAAATACATCAACATAAGTCCCCGAAATACAAACACTTGCTTGTAAGGCTAATGCATCACGCTCAATTATCATGCTGTGGGTTAGTTGGTTTAGCTAGGTAGCTGGCTAGCTAAAACTACCAGACAGGAAGACTGGAATAACTCATGTTATGCATCACAAATGAAGTGTTCATATGACATGTACCGAGTGCATTGTCTGATAAGAAGTCGAAGACAATCTCATTGTCTGCATAAGCAAATTAAATTAAATGTGTAACAAATCAAATAAACAGAAAACTAAACACGTTAGCAGGCTATGTGAACCAGCTAACGTTAGATCATGCGTGCCTAAAAGTTAAGCAGTTATCATAGGTTCCTACGGCAGGTACGGAGATGTTTCTAGGTCAATCCACTCAGCAAGAATAGAAAAAAACAAATAACAACTCACCCTGGCGTTTGCATAAGATACTTACTAAATCTAACGTTACGCTTGATAGCCCAGAGACTAATAGTTACAGTCAAAGCACGCCCAAACACCGACCAGTTTCCAGCAAGAAGGTCTGGCTGATTACTGGAGATGCAAGCAGCGTGAAATTAGCCTAAATACATGTCATTTCCGGTCACGATATCTGAATGGGAGACGGTAAAAATTCAGAGTACAAGTTTCATCCATATAGCGGTAAAGCAGTCTGACCTTTAATGCTCTAAAAACGTATGTGTAGACGTAACACATCGCCCCACTGCACCAATAGCGCTGTTAGCCTAAAGCTTTATTTCTATGCCTTAGTGTAGCACATCAAACTGCACCAATTTCGCAATTGTTCAGAGAAATATGTCACCATAACACGAAACGCATTCCTCCTTTCTTACGGCACTAAAGCCCAGAGGCTCAGACATTTGAAATCTCGAAGGGAAGCATCATGCGTGCACCGTTCGCTTCTATAATACACTACCACATTTGAAAGATGTGCACACAAAGAATGAAGAGCTCAATAAAAAGAAGAGATTGATTCAAATTCGTCCCGTCAACGTCGACATTTTTGGCCCTCTCTTGGAGGGAAGCATTAATGCATAGCAGTTTCAGAATACACTACCACACCTGAAAGATGTACAGACAAATATGGACACAATAGTTAAATCACTGACCACTGACCATTTATTTCAGTCAAGGTCGCTTGACTGGTTACATGTGCACACGAAATACATAAAAAAAAAAAAAAAAAAGATTCATATGTGACATTTTTAAACATTTGCTTAATATATCAGCACCCTCATAACATCAAAGACATTTTCTGTATATTTGTACAAGCAAACATAGCCTACTCATAGCCTGCTCTAGCTCTAGTATTCATGAAGTTATCATAATAGTTTATCTAACATTTAGCCAATTTGACATCTAATACACATGAATTGAATAACCTGAAAAGATTTTCAACTTCATTCAGTCTGGAAAGGACAAAAAAACATTCCTTCAATCTTGAGTGGTTCAAGAGAAAAACATTGCACTGCTGGTGTTACTGATGGAAATCATAATCACTAAGCCAATGACCCCTGCTGTGTGAAAAAGAAATGTTGAAGACATTAACACGCAATACCATGGAGCAACAGAGGTTAAATGCACTTGCTATGCTATCAATTGCAAATTAATTGGTGAACTTTTTGACACGTTTGCCCAAATGAAAGATAGTTCTGCATCTAATGATAAACTTTATTTGTAATAATATTTATTTGCACCTTTCATACAAAACAATGATGCTCAAAGTGCTTAGCAGCAAAGAAATCCAACTTTTAAACCCCTGAGTTACTGGATGATTTGATTTGGACTTCTTGGGCAGCAGCACAGCCTGGATGTTGATCAGCACACCACCATGTGCGATGGTGACTGCGCCGAGCATCTTAAAACTCCTCGTCGTTACGCACAGCCAGCTGCAGATGGCGGGGAATGATACGGGTTTCCCTGCTCTATAATTTTACTTTTTATGTGTTATTACAGTTGCAGACCACATTGATTGTATACTGCTTGATGACCCCTGTGCTGTAATGCTGTAATTAATGTGTGCACGTGTGATTTCATTGATGAGGTGCGTTTGTGCTTAGATGCATTGAGCAAGTAGGTTTATTGTGCCAGAGACACCACTGCTCCAATGCACTCCCCATTGTGCTCATGTTTTTGTAATATTTTCAACATTATCTTTGATTTTTGGTTTTATTTTACCAAATCGTAACCATATAGTTGCATCATGGTCCAAGGAAGACGTAATTTCATCTCGACTCTGTACTGTAGGGCCTACTGTGTATCGCTGATATGACAATAAACTTGCCTTGACTTATAATCTTCAATTACTGTAAATACGACAGTCAGACATGCAAATTATAAATTACTTTTCAATAACGTTCGTTGTCAATTGTCATTGTCAACGATTCATACCGTTCATAACGAGCGTTGTAGCCACAGTTTCAGTAAGGACTCTTACTGTGACATGTTTTCAGCAGTCGCCGGCCGCCATTGGCAAAAACCGGCAGTCTTATTTAGGCTGGCGTAACCATAGACATACATGTCGAACACTGCAAGCTCCAGCTGCACTCTTTACAGCAGAGGTCGCCAACCTGTCGATCGCGATCGACGTGTCGATCTCGAAGACCTTCCCTGTCGATCTCCAAATTATTTATTTTTTCAAATACAGAAAAAAAAAAAAAAAAAAAATTGAACATTTTCTGAAGTGTCTTCTGAAATGTTTTCTAACGGACTTCGGAAGACCAACGTCAGAAAAGATCTCCGCCTAATTCATGAACGCCAGCTATTTAAATCTGAGGATGTCCGTAGAGTTGATATGAACGTAATCACCAACGATTTCTCACAAATTCAGGCCTTCCCACTAAATGCCCCTTCTAAAGCAGCTTGCACACTGCCCCGTCAAATGCCAACATTCTTCAACAAACGCCAACAAACACCGACAGTTGGGTCAGTGTGCGCCAGCAGTTGGTGTTTGTTGGTCATTGTCAGGTACTGTCGAAGAGTTCAACATGTTCAGTCGGATTGGGTAAAGTTGCAGAATGTCTGACCAATGTAGAGAGATTTCCAACAGTCTGACAGCTCGCAACTAGGCTCAACTCGCGTGCATAACATCCTCGAGCTCTCTTGGATGTCGTTGTTATCTTGATTATCGGCCAGTTTGTTAAATACACCGATATCCTAAGTCTATTTATAGATTAACGTTTTCCAACAACTTACCCAAATGAACGGTTTTCGAGACAGATATTTGTCGACGACTCGTTTAACACTGCAACGTGTTTCTAAATATTAATGTTAAAGGTGACGTTACATGAGTACGTTTGCGCTTATGTCAGTTATCTGCCACTCCCACTTCATTCCAATTACCGTGTTGGTTTTCGAAATATTAATATGCACGCATACTGTCGTATTAAAAGTTTTGGCACCCTCTGAGGCTGCATGATAATTTACTCTGTCTTCACCTAAAAAAGATCACAGTGGTATATTATTCATTATCTATTTAACACTGAGTACTGGGGTGTTTTCCAGACAAAGATATTTAGTGTAGCAGTATTTGAAATTAAATCAAATGTGAAAAATAGGCTGTGCAAATATTTAGGCACCCTAATCATTTTCATGATTTGAATACCTGTAACTACTCAATACTGAATAATTGCAACACATAATTAGTCTGATTAGCTTGTTAAGCCTTCAATTCCATAGAAAGGTCCATTCAATCATTAGAAAAACTATCTAAGGTAGCCAATTGCAAGATGTGCTTCTCCTTGATTCTCCTCTGAAGAGTGGCAACATGGGGGCCTCAAAACAACTGTCAAATGATCTGAAAACAAAGATTGTCAGTGTTGTGTTGTAACTTGAGTTGATAAATAAAGCAGTTCATATCCAGCCTGCTCATTGCAAATGTGTTTTTTCTTGTTCATATTGTGCGGTTAACAAATATTTTCCTTTTTATGTTGCACTGAAATTAAGTGATTTAGTGTGTTCTTGGTCACATCAATTTGAAAGCTGGACCAAAGTGTTTAATTTCACTCAATTACAATTAGGCTAAATAAAAAGTTAAGTTGTAAGTACAGTCTGGACAGTCTTTTTCTCTCAACGCCTCAATAGGTAGATCTTGCCTGTCACCAAGGCAGAGTTTGTGATCTTTGGCCAAAAAAGTTTGGTGACCACTGCTTTACAGGAACCATGTGACCTCCACGCTAGACCGAAAACATGTGTCCTCTATGTGCGGAATAATAAGGAAACAGCTAGGTCGAAGTTTTTTTTTATCAACTTAAACGGAATAACAAATGGGAAATATTACTTTTTGACAGCTATGCTTTTGCTTTTAATGAATCGTTCGCGTGACTGTAATAGTGACGGGGAAGTGAAGCTTTCCGAACCAGCAGAGTTGTATCGAAAAAAAGAGGTCAATTGCTCGAAGATTTTCAAATTAGACCTCTGGGGATCTCTGCTAACCAAAGATAAACCGTTTTGACGCTGAATTTAAACAAATGCCAATTGCTTCACTGCTCTGCCTATCCACTGTTTACCCACTAAGCTGTTTTACAATTAATACTTTCAATGCTGGCTCTCCACTATTGATTCTGTATATTTCATGTATTTTACCATATAACATCATCATAAGCTTTCATGTATTATCTACTACAACCCCAAATCTGACAAAGTTGGGACGGTATGGAAATTGCAAATAAAAAAAGAAAGCAGTGATTAATACCTTGACTTGTATTTCATTGCAGACAGTATGAACACAAGATATTTCATGCTTTGTCTGGTCAACTTCATTTGATTTGTAAATATACATCCATTCCTGCCATTCAGGCCTGCAACACATTCCAAAAAAAGTCGGGACGGGGGCAATTTAGGGGTAGTAATGAGGTAGAATAATTAAATAATGATGTGATTTGAAACAAGTGATCAACAGGTCATTGTAATCATAATTTGGTAAAAAAAAGCAGCATCCAGGAAAGGCTTAGTCCTTTAGGAGCAAAAATGGGCAGAGGATTGCCAGTTTGCCAACAAATGCGTGAGCAAATTACTGTTACTAAATTTTTAAAAACATAGTTTCTCAAAGAAAGATAGGAAGGGATTTGGATATTTTACCCTCCACGGTGCATAACACATTAAAAGATTCAGGGAATCAAGGAATCTACGCATTTCAGTGCGTAAAGGGCAAATACCTACTTGGAGCAGGACCGCTCGGGTCTCGTCGGCCAATCCTTGCCTTTCAAATCCAGGCATTCTCAGTAATCCAATCCAGCCGCGGAACGAGAATGGACCTGCGCCAATCGCGGCACTTCTCTCCATAGTCGAGAACTTGGCTTGAACTTGTGTGACGTTACGTTGCCAAGTTACGCAGACGCAAGCTCCTCAAGATAGAATAGAATAGAATAGAATAGAATATATTTATTTGTCATTGCACAAGTACAACGAAATTGAGGTAGCAGCTCTCAGACACAAAAACAATACAAATATAGATTGAACATATATATATACATATTTACACTATAAAAACACAAGACATATAACACAACAGAGAGACAAATACAGGTCAGTTTTGTGCATTGTTAAGTGCTATGATGGCTCTGGGATGGAAGCTGTTTCTCAGCCTGTCTGTTTTTGCTATGATGGTCCTAAAGCGTCTCCCTGAGGGCAACAGTTCAAATAGGTGGTAACCAGGGTGTGTTGAGTCTCTGAGGATACTGGTGCTTTTCTGAGGCAGCGTGTTTTATAAATGTCCTCAAGAGGTGGAAGAGAGCAGCCCAATTACTTTTTGCGCTGTGTTAATGACCCTCTGGAGTACCTTTCTTTCTGCTGCCGTGCAGCTGGCAAACCACAGCGAGATGCCATAGCTTTAGCACTGACTCCACAGAGCAGCGGTAAAAGGACACTAACAGTTTCTTTTTTAATTTGTTCTTCCTGAGTAACCTCAGGAAATACAGCCTCTGTTGTGCCTTTTTCAGCAGTGGCAATGGTGTTTCTGGTCCAGGAAAGGTCCTCCCTCGATGTGAGTGCCCAGGAAGCTGAAGTCTGATACCCTCTCCACTCTCTCCCCATTGATGGCAATAGGCTGCATGTCCGATTTTTCCTCCTATAGTCGACTATCAGCTCTTTTGTCTTGGAGGTGTTGAGGACAAGGATTGTTCAAGGTGCACCATGTCGACAGCCTTTGCACCTCCTCCCTGTATGCAGTCTCATCTCCTCCTGAGATGAGCCCCCACCACGGGTTGTATCATCTGCAAAACTTAATGATGGCATTGCTGGGTGGGTGGGAGTGCAGTCATGGGTATAGATGGTGTAGAGTAGGGGGCTCAACACGCAGCCCTGCGGTGAGCCGATGCTGATGCTGAGAGCTGAGGAAGAGATGGGATCCTACTCTAACCCTCTGGGAGCGGTCTGTCAGGAAATTTCTGATCCAGTAGCAGATTTGCTGTGAGAGCCCTAAGTCCATCAGTTTGGTGACCAGTCTGCTTGGTATGATCGTGTTGAAAGCAGAGCGAAGTCTATGAAGAGCAGCCTGGCGTAATTCCCTCTCTGTTCCACGTGTGTAAGTGTGGTGTGGGAGAGCCGTGGCAATAGCCATCTTCTGTAGCCCTGTTTGCTCTGTATGCAAACTGGTGGGAGTCAAAAGTGGGTGGGCAGGCTTGTTGTGATGTGACTCCGGACCAGTTTCTCAAAACACTTCATGATGATAGGTGTCCAGTGCCACTGGTCGGTAGTCGTTAGGGGTGCTGGCAGTGGTCTTTTTTGGTAGAGGAATGATTGTGGAGGACTTCAGGCAGGGTGGAATCAAGCACTGGGATAGGACTGGTTGAATATGTTGGTGAACACACCAGCCAGTTGGTCTGCACAGTCCCTCAGCACCCTCCCAGTCACACCGTCTGGTCCAGCCAGCTTTTCTTGGGTTCACTGCCCGCAGAACACACCTTACCTCCTGTGCCTGCCACTGTGAGGGTGTGGCTACAGGGGTCTAGTGGAAGTGGCGTGGTCACATCCGGTGTATCAACTTCAAAGCGTGTGAAGAGCAGTTTAGCCCCTCAGCCAGCCGAGTCATCACCGTCGGCTGCAGTTAGGTTGCTGGACCTGTAGTTGGTGATGTGTTGGACCCCTTGCCACAACCTGCCGTATGTTGTTGCTGCTGAAGTGGTCCTCAATCCTCCTCTTGTATGCTGGTCTTTGGCCTCCCTGATGCCCCTCCTCAGGTTTGGCTCTGGCAGTCCTGTACTGTGCCTCATCCCCAGACCTGAAGGCGCCGCTCCTCTCCTTCAACAGCACTTTGACTTCTTTTGTCATCCAGGGCTTCTGGTTAGGATACACCAAGATGGCTGAAAGCTACGATAACTCGTCAAAGTAAGTAAGTAACCACGACTTGTTTTTATTTTTCTCTTAGACGGACACACGTTTAATTTCCATATTGTATTGATTGACAAGCCTAACTAACGTTAACGCTTTCACTGAAGATACGTGCACCAATCATTTCCATATTGTATTAATTGACAAGCCTAACTAACGTTAACGCTTTCACTGAAGATAACGGTTACATTATGAACTACGTTATGCTAAGTCTTATAACTACAACATTGCTATGAATGGAAACAGCCATGTGTAACTACTATAATGTTACTCTGAGCTGAAACAGCCAAACGGCCGAGTATTGGCAGTGATTAAAGTAGTTGTTGAAAGCTTGTATCAGTTAGCTAACCATCTAGTTAGCTTGCTATCTGTATATGACGCCTGACCAGCGGTGTTAAGCGTCGTTTCTCGTATATCATACAACTACTGTAACTGATCATGCATAATATGATTGCTATTGATAACGATAACGGTACAGGAGTGTATGTTTATGTGCTGCAGTGTCTCAGTGTATTGTTCAAAGCATGCTCATATTCAGTGTTTACTTGTTGACTACTGTACCTATTTGCTTATTGTACCTGTTGTATTGTTCTAGTTAGTTAGCTAATAACATTGATTTAAATTATAAGCAGTTATTATAAATGTGTGCTGTGTATTTAATCTACATACACTTACTGCTGTAGGAAAAAAAAGTGCGTAATATTAAACATCACTGTTATCTAATTTCATATCACAAAGGAGCTGACTGGCCGTGGCAGGGGCACAGCTCTTTGGGTGACCTCCATTGGCAACGAGGTTGGTTAGATCCTGACCAGTGTCGTGACAGTGCAGGAGGGGCTGGGACTGGACAGGATGGAGTGATGGAGCGGTACCACCAAGCAGCTGTTCCACCCCCAGTCCTGCTATACGTGGACTGTGGCCGCTGCGTGAGTGAGGGGGCGAGTAAGCTGCAGACCAGGTACACCTGGCACTTCATGAGGAGGCTGGCTGTCGGCAGCACCACCACAGATGCTCTACCACACCTTCATGGGCTGCCTGTCTGCATGCCCCTTTGATTGGGATGCAGGGGACCTCGCTCTGTTGCGGCAGATGACGAGGGAGCAGCTCAGGCAGGAAGGGGTGCTAGCCCTTACTGATCTTCTGGTGGACAGGAGAATAAGTAGGAGGGAGTTGAGCCAGTACTGCTGCAGGAGGACATGCGGCGTGGAGGCCGCCATCAGCCTTATTGAGCGGCTGCTGCAGGAACTGGTGGGTGGGGGACCTGACTGCTGCTGCCTCCAGGCTGCACACAGGTGTCCCAGCCTCTCCTGATGAGTCTGGGTTATGTAAATTCATACTTGTGTGTAAAGAAGTAAAATCACTGTATCTGCTTTTTGTCCCACATCTGTTTACTAAATTTGTCACTCATCAGTTTTTATGTTCTTTTTCTTTCTCAGGCTGTGGATGACTCTGGGGTGCCAGGCATGGACCGAGTTGACAGCATGGCAGAGTATCTGGTGGAGCTGAGGCACCAGCTCTCTCTGGCCCTCACCAACCAGCAGGTCAGGAACATTTATTGTCTTACTACTTTCCCTCTGTGCCCTGTCATACATATTCACACTCATGTTTTTGTCTTTTCTCACGGGCTGCTGTGTTCTCTCTCTCTGTCCAGATGGGATCTCATCCTGAATGACTACAGGAGGATCAGGCGGCACATTCTAGACAATGGGGCTGTTATGCAGCAGACCACCCTGCAGCTGGTAGACGTGAGCCACACCACCCAACCTGGTACAGTGGCACAACAAGAGGGTGTAGAGGCAGGGCAACGTGGTGGTGCAAGGACTGGACTTGCCAAGCCACTTGTCTGTGGCGACTGACCCTCTCCTCCCTGCTAATGTGTGCCCACCATCTGCCCCCCCCCCCAACCAGGCCCAGTTCACCAGTACCCCCGGGCTGGCAGCCAGGCACAGGTGAAGAGGAAGGTATCGTCCGCCGTCGCACCGGCGGCTGTGAACTCGTGCCCCCAGCGAGAACTCTTCCCTGCTCCCCCCTCGGGCCCTCAGCTGTTCATGCTGGGTCCAGTGACCTCACAGGGGCCTTTGCTGGGTGCTGCTCCACAGGCTCTGGGTGCCAGCCTCTCCTCTGCCGTTCCTGCTCCAGTCCGAAAACGGACCTGCAGTGTTCTGCGCAACACGTGCAAGAAATTCGGGCAGTTCAGGACAGCGGAGACTGGACACAGCCAGTACAAGGGCATTATATACTGCCCCTCTGTAGAGGCTGTACCCAAGGAGCAGTGGTTGGAGGATATAAAAAAAATGCATGAAAAATAAATTAATAAATTGTCCCCCCCTCCCAGAGGCATGGACACTGGCTTAGTGCCCCTCAACCGCTTTCCCTCCCAGTTTCACACTTTCTGTATATAGTTCTGTATATGTTTTCTGATATATATTATTATATTGTATATATATATTGTGCTATAGTTGTTGTTGTTGAATTTGTTATTGCAAATAAAAGTTTGTTTACAACAAAGATTTATACATTGTTCTTTTGTGAATAGAAGGATGTATTAACTGGAACACAAATATTTTGTGAAACAATTAAAGTACCTCACACATAACTGTACATGAACTTGCATTGAAATATTCAATGTAGATTTAGAAATATCTCACTAATATAAGGTAAATTAAAAGTAATATGCAAACAAATTGTGATTTCCAGTAATAAAATTGAACTTTGCAGTAAATAATTCACACCTACATTTCTGCTAACAGTGGGACTCGAACCGGGAACTTTGGGGTCAACTCTTCTCATAAATGCATATATGTATTGAAATATTCAATGTAGAATTATCCATATCTCACTAATATAAGGTTAATAAAAGGTAATATGCAAACAAATTGTGATTTCCAATAATGAAAATGAGCTTTGCATGAAATAATGCAAACCTCAATTTCTGCCAACGGTGGGACTCGAACCGGAAACCTCCGCGCTCATAGTAATGTATATAAAAACAGAAGTTTAATGTTTTAAAAATAATTTATGATGTACATCAACATTAAAAAACTTTAGTCATGGAGTATTAGGCCATACAAAATCCCTTCCTTCTTTTTTTCTCTCCTTTTCCCTTTTTTCTCTCTTTTTTCCTCTCTTTTCTTCTTCCCCCCTTTTTCCTTTCTTCCCCCCTCATGGTGTGCGAGTGTGCCCCAGCTTGTAGTAAACAGCAGCGTCAGATACTTGCAGATTCCTGATTGTCAGAGGAATTGAGCTGGAGGAGAAGGTGGAGTGGAATCTCTCACTGAACTCAGTGCCATTATTTCCAGTATCATATTTCCCCCTTCCCAGTAAGTTGTCAGGAATATTATTCTGTTGCTGTTTGTACCAGAGAAGGTAAGGTCTTTCATCTGTCGTTTCATATTGACTCTCCTTCAGTGCCGCCTACAAGGGATTCAGTTTGATGAACACTGTCCTTTGCTCTACACGCTGCAAAGACAAACATAGTCACATTCATTACCATGTAGACCAAAAAGTAAAACAGATATTTAAATGTGAAAGCAAACAATTCACACTCATTTGGATATAAACGTAAGAAAAGATCCGATATTTGAATTCTTTGAATGATAAGATGTACCATACCAGTACAAATTAAAGCTACAATGACAAAGGTCTTCATCCAGCAGGTCATGGTAAGGCAGGGGACGCATGGAAAAGTGATTCTGGCAGCAGTGTGATCAGTAAGCTGCTGAAGCCTGACAAACGTTTACCCTGGTTGTTGCCAGTGAACTGCTTCACAATGTCAGACTTTCTATATAGCTGGTGTGGGACTTGTTGTGTCTCCATGGATTTCTAAGTAACTGTCTCCTCCGTCTGGTCAAAATGTGTACATGCAGTCTCGCTGTCTTCTAAACCTGCCAACATCCAGACCGTGACCCTGTTTTCTATGGTCTGACATTTGTACTTTATTATAGTTACTATAACAAATGCTGATGTTTAAAACAAATTTGTTGCAGTATCATGGTGATCAGAAATAGACAATATGCCAAGTGAAGTAGCTACCTATATTTTTCAGCATTATTTGTCATGAGATAAACACAAATGTAAACTGTCTGTTGGTCTTAGTAAGAGTGTGCAAACTCACCTGTTTCAATTTAAAAACAGATTCAGACAGCACTAAAGTATCTTGTCAGTTTCAGACTGAAGGTCTTCTTATGACAGTGGTATCAAACTAGCAGCACCTGATTGATTGGTGGAGTTTCTGTCCCCCTGTGACGAGATCTGAAATGCACACAAGCCTGGTGGAAATCATGACATGTCTGTAGTAATGTGAAAAAGTGAGGGTGAAAGATACTAAACAGTGAATAGTGGTGAAGGTAAAGCCTTGAGTGAGTCTGGGCACTATTATGTTTTTATCATTTTTAAATTCCACAAGACCAGGTGGATCCCAGGGACATGGAATACTGATTCGATGAAGATAATTGCTTTAATAATACAAAATCGTTCACTGGATGTGTGAAAGAGTTGTTAGAAATAACGGATAGAAATTAAAGAAGAAAATAAAATAAACAAAATATCCTGCCAGACTTTGAATAAAATGATGTACTCAATGGGTTTACAGCATTATGGGTATTGTAGTGTTTAGGTTTTTCTTTTGCAGTGAGATTTTAAATCTTCATTGTTCTCTGTGATCTTATATCTTTGCCGTAGTTCATGATGGATTTAGATATTTTCAGAGTTTTTTTGTAATTGAATTCCCGAGAATTACCCCTTATAGAAGTAAAGAAACAGTTTATTTATGCAAGATAGTAATTACATTTCACATACATATGTTGCCATGGTAATTCTGTTTAAAATATATAAATCAGTCTTTGTAAATGTACAACTTGACTGCCAAAAAAAAAAATCACAATTTACCACATAGAAAATGTCTCAGCTGAAAAGCATGTGAGAGTAATGCTGAATAGAGCAGCATAGTTAACTCAACAAGGTTCACAACACAGCAAAACGTGCAGCTTTAGCAGCTTGAAATCCCACCCTCTTCTGGTTAATGAAGACCACTTTTGGACTCTTGTAATGTAAGCTCCTCCTCAGTTGAACTGTCTAGTTTTCTGTAAGCCTGTTGCACTGAATAAACAGTTTACAGTTCATATTCACTACGACTCCCTTGAATTCAGTGCAGACACATAATGTGATTAACCTGAAGAACAGGAATGGTGAGATTCAATTTTGTGTATTGTATGTATGTTTGTAGATACTGTATGCAATATGCGCCATTGTTTTACCCTGATGCCTTTGAATAGATGACCTCCTATCATAATGAGAATCAGTAAGAGTGATCTTGTGCAAAATGCAGTAATTCAGTAATGCAGGTCAGATCAGTGTTGCTGCTTTGATGTGCAGTTCTCTGTGTTTCTGGAAGGTGCCCCTAACAACACACAGCGTATATCTGAGCATCACAGTGGTAATGTTATGTTTATAGAAACAATAGTGAACAGACTTTTACCTACATTTCCATTGTCTAAAAAACACTTGCTCTTAGTATTTCATTCTTTATTCTTTATAGTAAGTAATCATTTTGTACATTTTGTGTAAATTGCACTATTTTAGGATGCAATGTGTTGCCATAATGAACTGTCATTCACTGTTTCATAAAGTAGTATATTTCACTCATATTACAAGCAAGATTGTGATTTTGTTTGGCTGTTTAATGATATGGCATTCATCATGTTGCACACCAGTTTCATTTTCAGTCAGAATCCTATGAAGTTTAGTAGTTTAGTAAGGAAACTACTATTCAGTGGTATATGGGCCAATGGTTTTTGTACCAGAGCTGAACATGCTGCCATCACTGTGGGCATCAGAGCACAGTAGTACACAGTAGAGTCAGATATCTGCAGGTCCTGGATTGATAGAGGAACAGTTTTTGTGCTGGTGTCGAGACTTGCATTGAATCTTTCTTTAAATTCACTCTCAGTTGATCCTCCTCCAGAGGTAAGCATGTTGAGTATAAGTTTAGGGGCTACTTTTAGCTTTTGTTGGAACCAGAATAAGTATGGATACGAATCATCAGTAATGTATTTGCAGTGGAGTGTAACATGTCCTCCTTCTGCAGCAGCCATTTCATCTGGTTGTTCAAGTCTGTCCTCAGCTCTGCATTCTACAAAAAACAAAGTATTTACACAATGAGAAGAGTGGAGGAGTAAAACACTAAAACAGTAATGTGGGAAATGAACAGAAGTATACTTACCCAAATAACAAACAACCAGAAGGAAATAACCAATGAAGGTCATAGTGTCAGAGAATACTGTACTCATCACAGTGTTCAGATAAGCTCCAGACCAGGGGGGTATTCGTCGTAGCTCGCTAAACGGTTTAGCGAGCTAATTTTCAGGCTAAGATAAAAAACGCCCCTCTTTTTGGTTCGTGGAAGCAACTTTTGATAAATCAGCATAGTTACATATCGATTAGCACTAACCTGCTTCAGGGCAGGCTAACTTAAGTGTAGCTGGATAAGCTTGCCACACCCCCGGAAAAAGGAGGGATCCCATTGACCAAGGACTGATATTAGAGTTAGATTAGCGGAGGGAGAGAGTTCTTTGCGATCGCCAAGATCCATTATTCTTGTATGAGCGCTACCGATTCAGCCGACAAGGAATCATAAATTTACAAGACCTTCTCGAGTCATTTATTGCAAACACCACATTGACTGTCTTGCGCTTTTTTGCGAGTGGTACATTTTTGTAGTGTCGGTGATGCGGAGAACAAAGCACTCATAATTATATGAGTGTTATTAGTACACCATAACATATCATTATTGTAGAAAATGATTACGGTGGACTCATGATAAGAATCGAGAGAAATACAGACAATTTATTTTCACTGCTTCAATTTATTGTATTTGTTATTAATACATTTAGTCATTTAACAGACGCTTTTATTCAAAACGACTTCCAAGGAAATGTAAAACCATATCGAGGAAGGAGGTGAGGGGATTTGAACTAGCTACCATGCAGATTCAAACCGGTAGAGGTAACCTCTGTACCAGCTGACACTTGCCATCAGGTATTCATACATAGATATCACCGTATAAACATCCCAACACACCTTGCTCTCACAGCGGTGGTGGTGTTGAATTTTGCCATGATTATGGTCTTGTATTCTTCATAAGCGTTCATGTTCATCTCCTACTCGCCAGCGGAGAAAAAAAGAGCCCTTTTCTTTGAGTTTAGAACCATTATACCGTTAGAAAATCATGGTTTTGGTGATCGACCTTTCCTGCCTTTTGAACCAGGACGTGCACGCGCAAATGCCATGATAACTTTAGCCTGCTTGAAATTAACCACATGATTAGGATGCGGGTCAGCCGTTAACGAACCGATATTTGCTGTTCTCAATCAGCTCGCTAATCTTAACGGGCTAAAAGGCCAATTGATTAACTTAGCTTCAATCCTACGACGAACGTACCCCAGAGTCCTGCTGGGTTTACTGTGGTTGTTTCTGTTGTGTTCTGTGCTAAATACAAGGACAAAAAATGGGAGCAGATGCAAAAAGGGCATCTGAAATCTCTATGATGAAAGTGTAAATGCCACCACCTTGTGGTGAATTAGAAACAATGGCAGTCACACATTTGAATGCTTTAGTCTTGTAAGCTAGCCTGGGAACCAGACGAATTTAGCCCCGCCCACAAAATTTGAGGTTGGGAAGTTCGGTCTGGGGGGTATTCGTCGTAGCTCGCTAAACGGTTTAGCGAGCTAATTTTCAGGCTAAGATAAAAAACGCCCCTCTTTTTGGTTCGTGGAAGCAACTTTTGATAAATCACCATAGTTACATATCGATTAGCACTAACCTGCTCCAGGGCAGGCTAACTTAAGTGTAGCTGGATAAGCTTGTCACACCCCCGGAAAAAGGAGGGATCCCATTGACCAAGGACTGATATTAGAGTTAGATTAAGCGGAGGGAGAGAGTTCTTTGCGATCGCCAAGATCCATTATTCTTGTATGAGCGCTACCGATTCAGCCGACAAGGAATCATTCATTTACAAGACCTTCTCGAGTCATTTATTGCAAACACCACATTGACTGTCTTGCGCTTTTTTGCGAGTGGTACATTTTTGTAGTGTCGGTGATGCGGAGAACAAAGCACTCATAATTATATGAGTGTTATTAGTACACCATAGCATATCATTATTGTAGAAAATGATTACGGTGGACTCATGATAAGAATAGAGAGAAATACAGACAATTTATTTTCACTGCTTCAATTTATTGTATTTGTTATTCATACATTTAGTCATTTAACAGACGCTTTTATTCAAAACGACTTCCAAGGAAATGTAAAACTACATCGAGGAAGGAGGTGAGGGGATTTGAATTAGCAACCATGCAGATTCAAACCGGTAGAGGTAACCTCCGTACCAGCTGACACTTGCCATCAGGTATTCATACATAGATATCAGAATATAAACATCCCAACACACCTTGCTCTCACAGCGGTGGTGGTGTTGAATTTTGCCATAATTATGGTCTTGTATTCTTCATAAGCGTTCATGTTCATCTCCTACTCGCCAGCGGAGAAAAAAAGAGCCCTTTTCTTTGAGTTTAGAACCATTATACCGTTAGAAAATCATGGTTTTGGTGATCGACCTTTCCTGCCTTTTGAAGTAGGACGTGCACGCGCAAATGCCATGATAACTTTAGCCTGCTTGAAATTAACCACATGATTAGGATGCGGGTCAGCCGTTAACGAACCGATATTTGCTGTTCTCAATCAGCTCGCTAATCTTAACGGGCTAAAAGGCCAATTGATTCACTTAGCTTCAATCCTACGACGAACGTACCCCTGGTATTGCTCCTTTGGGGAGAAACGGAAAATAGAAAATAGTTCGGACCAATCAAATTGTCAGGGCGTGCTTTATACGACGATGGACAGATGATCAACAGTAACGTAATCAATCACGTCACCAAAGAGTGCTTGGTTTGAATTCGTTTTCAACAAACATGGCTGCCGCTGGAGAGCTGAGATGTGAATTTTCAAGTCTGTTTTAGAAGACAGCGCATTCATTTTGAAAGAGGAATAGAGAAACGCGATCAAGGCATTTGTCGATCGAAAAGATGTTTTTCCTACGGGATTCGGTAAAAGTTTAATTTATCAATCCAATTGAGCGAAGAGACATTTTTCTTCCTGGTTCGGTTGAAACACGTCCCATAATCACAGCCCAATGGAGCAGTATCAGACTCATATTCTGACTAGAATTATGAGTATGACAACGCCAGGCTACTTGTAAGCCTTCACCAGTACATAATTAAACATAATTTTAAGTACAAAACTTTATGCTTTGGATAATGATATCAGAATTCACTTTAATATCATTGTGGAAAAGTAATGAAAATGCAGTCTATACCTGAGTAACACATACACTTTCTAAACTGATAAAACAACAAGAGAATGAATGTGTTTTTCTTCTTTTTTTTCAGACACAATATATATTTTTGTCGTGTGTGAATCATTTGGTCTGCTGTCCCTGTCTTCATGGAAAAGTTTGGGTGTTTCCTTAATGCAAGGGGTTTTTGTGTGAGTGCTGAGTGTGCAGCTGTCACTGTGGGCCTCAGAGCACAGTAGTACACAGCAGAGTCAGACACTTGTAGTTTCTGGATGATCAGAGGAACTGAGCTGGAAGTGACGTTTAGGTTGGAGTGAAATCTCTCATTGAACCCAGTGCCATTGTCTCCAGAGCCAAATTTATCTCTTCTCAGTATACATTTGGGGCACGGATTCATTCACAGATTCCTTCTCCTGTCATGTTTTTGTATGGCAGTCTGTGGTTTTGTGTCACTGTGGGCCTCAGAGCACAGTAGTACAGTGTAGAGTCAGAGAATTGAACAGAGGAGATCTCCAGAAAGACTTGAGTTTTCTCTTTGTTTTGTTTCACCATCAGACGAGGATCTACTTCTGACCTTTGAGGATCTTCAGTGCTGTGTAGCATGAGCAGGAGGAACTGAGGAGCTGATCTGGGATACTGGCGATACCACTGTAGCGTTACACCACTGTCTGCTGTAGAGTAGCTACAGCATAAGGTGACATTAGATCCTTCTTCGGTGTAACTCTGATTTTGGTTTGATGTAATTGTATTTCCCAAATTAATACCTGGTAAAGACAAAAAATGTGTGAAGCTCTTTAAAAAACTGAAATATGGAATAAGAATTAGACTGCTGATTTACTGTTAAAAACATCTGTGCACTTATGTCCTATTGCAAATATCTACATCTTATAGTTATAATTCATACCTGCTGTTGCACTGAACAAGATAAGTCCATACAGCAACATGGTGTTGGCTGCTTCAAGAAAGTAAATCCAACACTGAATGGTTGACACTGAAATGCTCCTCTCAGACAGCACAAAGCTCCACCTTCACCTTATCACACATAAATCAGCAGGTGTGAGCAGCTTTCCTGCCAGAAGTAATGTGGTGAGATTAAACCAATCTGTTCTGCGCTTTGATACTGAATGTGTTGACTTTAATAATGGAACAAATTGAAGTACAATGTCCCAGTGTGCTATGTTTTTAATGAAAGAGCATCCAGATCTGCACTTCATAGACTTTGAGGCAGGTACCCTCCATTTGTTTGCACTATAAGGGCACCCATACAGAACCTCCAGCTAATGCCATTATAATGGCAACTCATGGCAGAAAGGGATAAAACAGATCCCTCCAGAAGAGTGGGCACCTTCCTTCATCAGTGTTTCATTAACTTAGGCCCACAACACCTCCAGAAGGGATTTGGAAATAGCAGTCACCATTTTCTTTTGGCATCACTGCTCTCTTTGTGATGTCACAATAGGTTGATGGTTTCATCATAATAAGCAGCAGAAGGAAAGCATTCCAAAAAAATGTTTGTGCTTGTGTACTTTTGCTTCCTAAGCTTTTTACTGAAAAAGTTTGAAACTGTGCAAATGTTTAGGCATTCAGGAATACTTTAAACAGATTAACTGAAGATCATCTCAGGTGAGTAAAAATGTCTTCGTATTTTAATTTTAAATTGTATTCATTTTAGTTTATAATCTCAGTTTTCTTCATGAACATGTTGTGCCGATGGTTAGTGTCCTTTAATACAGTTAGTAAAGATGTTTTTATAAGTAATCTCCCTTGTCAGGCCTACTCCATTACTTCCCAACCTCCTCATGCCAAGTTTTTGTCTTAACAATAAAAACATCATAATGTTATATGTGTTGATCAGAATATATTATCAACTTAAGTGGAAATGGACAGTTGAAACAGCAACATTGTGGAGGTGGCTACTAGAGTACAGTATAGAGCTCACTGTGAGTCACTCCTACTTTAATCTTCTTCACAGAGGAAACATTCCACCTCCTGCTGAGCTCCTCCTCTCGTCTGAGGTCTGATATTCTCATTCCATATAATATTTACATACCGAATGTCAGCTAAAATGTAAACCCCCACAAAAAAATGAATCGGTTCAGTTAAACTAAATGGATTTACAATCAGTTTTAAACATTATAAGTAAAACAGCTGTCTACAGTTACATTGAGGGAATGTGCAGCTTAAATCAAATTACTCTCACTCACATGGTTGCAGAGTAAACAGACGATCGTTGAAATTACGTCATTAGTGGACTTCTTACTTTCATGCAAACTTTAGCATTTTGTTTTTGCATTCATAAGCAAAGTCTTAACATGATTAAAGTGTTTCTTTATTACAATGACAATACAATCTGTCCATTACAGACAACTGTCAACAAAAAGAGGCCCCCACTGTGGTGTTTCTGTTAAGACGAGACCCATATCCCATCAGGTAGTCTGCAGGGTAAGAGTGACTTATTTAACACCACTATACAGTCATGAGAACAGGGCTCTCTGACAATAAAGGTTTCACCCATACATCTCTGAAACTATATGTGAAGCATTTATGTGTGTTTTAAGTTCATAGATATTTATACTGCCTTTTATAACCACCAACGTTTGTTTTATTTACTTAGTTTTGAAATCTTCAGGCATTCAAATAACAGGTGTAACC
This sequence comes from Clupea harengus, assembly GCF_900700415.2. Lineage (NCBI taxonomy): Eukaryota > Metazoa > Chordata > Actinopteri > Clupeiformes > Clupeidae > Clupea > Clupea harengus. The sequence continues at coordinate 60,692 of NC_045163.1, read as the reverse complement.
ACGATCACTCAGTTTGCCTTGAAACCTCAGATTGTGGCTAACTGATATTATACCAATGAGGAAATTACTTTGATCTCTCTCATTAAAAATATGTCTGTTTGCCTCTGAGTTTTTGTACAGCATTTCAGAGACTTTGTATCACTGTGCTACCCACAGAGCACAGTAGTAGAGAGCTGTGTCTGCCAGAGTCAGGACTTTAATATGGAGCTCAGTGGATGTCTGTGATGTTGTGGAATCAAATCTTGGATCAGGGATGTCTTTATAATCACTATTACCTCTTGCCCCTTTCTGTAACAAATACTGATGTGCCTGTCCAGGATACTGCCTGTACCAGTGAAGATCAACATTGTTGCTGCTCGTCACATAAGAACATTTGAGTGTTACAGATTCCTCTTCCCTCTGAGTGACGCCCTTCTGCTCAGGAGAGACTTGGTCAGCAGTTACACCTTCAAGACAGAAACAAAAGTCAGAATCATGTCAAATCATGTCTTGATACTGCTAGAAAGTATCAAGTTTACGTATTCACCATTTATTTAGTGAAATGTCCTAATCTACTACTCTGTGTCTTTGTGTGTGTGTGTGTAGCCACGTGATGTGTAATGACCATTTCAAATATATTACCTGTTGTCATAATGAGGATCAGTAATAGTGGTGTCTCCATGATAAATCTATAGTATTCAGTGTTGTTGCTTACCGTCCTAAGCTGCTAAAGTGTGTGTGTGTGTGTGTGTATAGACACATGATGTGTAAACATTTGAAATTGATTACCTGTTGTCATAATGAGGATCAGTAATAGTGGTGTCTCCATGGGGAATCTATGGTATTCAGTGTTGTTGTTCACAGTCCTCTAAGCTGCTACTGTGTGTAGCTGTGTAGCCCTCACTGAAGGAGTTCCTGCTTTGAGGAGTCCTCTATGTCACACTGCAGATGACCCTCCCTGCAGCACTTTCAGCCTGTAGAAATAAAGCCCTTAGTTATTCACTGGGAAACATGGTAGGCTAATTCTGAAGCATGGAATATCAACATGATATCTAATGTGAATTATGAAAAATGTGAATTCAGCAAGTTGGTAATTCTAAAGGCAATGATGTTATGTGACTGATGACTGTGCAGTGGTGACTGTGGGCACTATAGTACACGAGAGTCAGACACGTGCAGATTTTGGATGGCCAGTATTGTTTTTTCTGCCATTTGTTGTGCTCCTGTCTTGTGAATTCTTTGTCATTGCCTTTCATGGGTGCATTCCTCAACATGAATTGTGGGATTTTGGTTTTGCACATTGAATCTGCAAAAATATATATAGTGATGTGAGAACAGTACAGTATTTATGATTCAGTATCACCCATCCTCCTCCAGAAGAAGTTTGATCTCCTGGTTGCAATATCATCAAAAAATGAACACAGAATGTTGAACTGATGAACCTCTTGTACCTGTGCAACCCACAGCAATAGTCACTGCCACAAAATAACAATGTTATTGTAACTGTTTCACACTGTTGATTCCATTCACACTGTATACACTCACTGAGGCAGTATGTTCAGGGATCGCCTAGTATTTCTTTCAGACTCTGCAATACTGCTCTCTTGTGGTTAACCTCATGTGTTACATAAAGTGACAACATTTTTAGCAGTGTGGTTGGTTGTTTTGTGTAGTTTAAATCATTTCAGATTTCTGAAGAATCTTCACATTGAAGTCTTCCCGACTAGCAGCTGCTTAGTGAGAAACTGTTTCATGTGACCTTTAAAGTTTCTTTAGCATCTAGGTGTTTGAATACACACAAGAGTAAGATTTTCCAGCAGGTTTTTGTATGATGACTTCACACACAGCTGTCACTGTGGGCCTCAGAGCACAGTAGTAGACAGCAGAGTCAGACACTTGCAGAAGCTTGATTGTCAGAGGAACAGTTTTTGTAGTCTTGTTGAGTTCAGCAAGAAATCTTCCTTCAAATTCCTTTTCACCATCACCACCTCCAAAGGAGAATCTCCTCAGCATATATTGAGGATAATCATTAGGTTTCTGTTGATACCAGAACAGGTACGCAGTATAACCATCACTGGTTGTATCATAACTACAGTGGAGTGTCACCATCCCTCCTTCAGGTCCAGTATCAGACTTTGATGACTGCTCAACAGTGTCTTGTTTTCCTCTGCACACTGTAACAACATTCACATTAAACTCCTCCCATCGTCAGGTGGGAAGGTTCCATGTGATCAATGTTACTTGAGCTAAGGTTTTATAATGTTATACTGTTTGAAGCATATATTATAGCAAGTTTAATATAGCATAATACAAAGTGTATAGAAATTATATCTTACCCAAGACGGTTGAAAACAGTAGCACTGTTAGAGGAATCATCATGCTAATGCACATAGTGTCGTTCATGTGTGAGGCTGGTATGCAGATCTGTGTGGATTCAGTTCTTTCCACTCAGGCACTTTCATCAGATCTCACCATGATGCTGTCTGTCTGTTCAGCTCCTCCCCTGACTGGTAGAGAGGATTGGTCATGAGCTGCACTGTGCCTTTACTGGTCAGGATAGTAACACAGTAGTGTAGTAATTCTACTAATGGAGTAATTCCACATATTCTGTTTAACTGCATTTTCATCTTGGTATCCAGCATAGTCCGACTGTTAGTGCCATTTTCCATATTGTAATTCAGATTTAGATAATATATTATTTAAATTCATATTTAGTGATTGTTCATTATAGTGATTGCATAATTGTATTTATAGTTCGCATTTCAGTTTAGAATATGTTTAGTGCACATGCATTGCATTGCTTAGAATAATCAGAGGTAATCTGTGACGTAGTGAGCTCGCGCATTTATGTATCAACTGTCAGATTTGATGTATCAACGGTCAGATTTGTTTCATTGTTTCAGAATTCAGTAAAAGACGGAGCGAACACACTGTTGTTGAAACACATTACACGCGTAGACTCGTTCTTTCCGTCCAAGAGTGGTTAATTGAATGAATATGTTAAGAAATAATTACTGACAACAAGAAGGGAGTTTTAGCCACTACACCGACCTTTTGGACTTTTGTTTCATGATGACTCTTGTTTGGAAATTCTCTCAGTGGCCTCTCTTAGCCATTCAGAGTATTTATCCTCAATGGCTTAAATGATCCCTTTGCTATTTGATTGTAACCTGTGATTTATCTCAATATCCCATTCTCTGCTTTAAACTTTCTTAAGGAAAAGTTATCATCATCATTGTGGGATTTTTATCATCAATTTAATAATCAGTTAATAGGAATGTGTGAGTTTGCCTTTCAGCTGACAAATCACCTTTTTTTCAACTTGTCAAAATCAACTTGTTATAGTAATACAATATCACTCTATTTAAACAGAAAGGACACCTGTCTGTGTGTCTGGGAAGCCTATGCTTTTGTATGAGTGCTGAGTGTGCGGCTGTCACTGTGGGGCTCAGAGCACAGTAGTACACAGCAGAGTCAGACACTTGTAGATCCTGGATGGTCAGAGGAACTAGGAGAAGTTTAGTTTGGAGTGAAATCTCTCATTGAACTCAGTGTCATTATCTCCAGAGCCATATTTATCTCTTCTCAGTATACATTTGGGGAAGTAATTTGGTCTTTGTATGTACCATAAAAGTTCAAACGTCACTGTTTCTCCTTCTACATGAATCATCTCCTGTTTTGGCTGATACAGTCTCCTCTCCTCTGCATTCTGAATTCATGCCTGATGATCTATAAAGGTTAAGTTACAGACATATCGCCACCCTGTGGCCTATAGCTGACATTTCAGAGAAATATTGTTCATATGCCCGATACGTAATTACATTATAGCTCAATTTCTCTCAAGATTGTTAGCCACTCTCCTAAAGAAAGGAAAGCTGATTCCGAAAAAGACAATTTGAAAAATTGTTAATCCAGACATTGGTTATCGTTGACCACCTCATTAAGTGTACCGGTTCTGTTCAATCACTCTCTTTGCCATTCCTATGCTCCATAGGAGTCATGCTTCTCATATGTATACTTGAGTAGAAAAGTCATATTTGAAAAAATCCTTTATCTATAGTATTTTAATTCAAAACAATACATTTTTTTTGTTTTTAAATGTTGTTCATTGGATAAAATTGGATATTTATAACTGAGCCGTATCTAACATCATTGTATTGAAATTATATGTATAATGTAAAATCACAATGAATCTATAAGATGGGTATGAAATGTTTGCACCCTCAACTAAATACTGTGAGGGTTTTTGTTCAGTGCAGCTGGGTTTCCTGACACTGTGGCGTCAGGCACAGTAGTAGACAGCAGAGTCTGAGACTTCAGCAGATGAGATATTCAGATTAACCCGTTTAGCATCTTTATATGCTTCAGCAGAGACACGAGGATGTGGAGGAGTTGATTCCACCTTGTATTTAGAGGATTCCATCATCAGAATAATGAATTCTGGTTTAGATCCTGGATTCTGGCGAAACCACTGCAGATTGTTCACTGAAATGGCGCTATATGTGCAGGAGAGAGAAGCTGTTTCACCCTCTAAAATGGTTATTTCTTTCAGAACTGGAGTGATGTCATCTTGCAAACTGTAACCTAACAAGTATGGAATAAAATAATATTACATTTTTAGATATTGTTTACATATTCTTCAACATTTTCTACATTTCTTTAGGAAAAATTGTTTTCTTTAACTTTAAGGTAGAAATGATAAGCCTACCTGTGCAAAATAAAAACAAAATGAGCAGAAAGAGCATGGTAATCATTTATATTCAAGCTGCCGTCACTGACATAGACATAGACATGGACAGATGACAGCTGTAACTACAGTATACAGCAGTAACTCCCTCATACACATCACATCTCACCTACATGACCCCTCCTCTAAGACATCTCTGCTGTCGTAGGCAAGCCCATAGGCCCTGACACTCTGCACAGTAGTACACAGCAGTCACACACTTGCAGATCCTGAGGATCCTTCCCCTTACCAGAGGAACAGTTTTTGTACTGGTGTTGGCATTTGCTGGAATCTTCCATGAAATCTATTCTCAGTTTGTGCTTCTTCTGGAGTTATCTTGATGAGCAGATATTTCTAGCTTTTGTTGGTAAAACTATGTAATGTAATATGGCATGGCATGGGATCTGAGACCATTCCTCCATACAGTATCTCTCCAGATCCTTCAGATTCTGAAGTTGACACTTATGGACTCTCCTCATCAGTTCATCCCCTTCCTGGCGGAGGCTGTTAGGTTTTCGTATAATATCTGCTGGTATTTGATGGAGTCCATGATACCACGTATCCTATCAAGAAGTCCAGTGGCTTTGGAAGAAAAACAGCCCCACAACTTCAAAGATCTGCCACCATACTTCACAGTGGGTATGAGGTGCTTTTCTGTATGGCTGTCTTTCTGTCTATGCCAAACCCACCTTTGATGTTTGTTGCCAGAAAGCTCTATTTTGGTCTCATCTGACCCATTGAAAGTTCCAGTTACATTTGGCAAACTGTAGGCGCTTTAGTTTGTTGTTGATTGACAGCAGATGCTTTTTTTCTGGCAACCCAAACAACTTGTGGTGATGTACTGTAGGTGGCATCTGATGGTAGTTTTGGAGACTTTCTGACCCCAAGACTCAACTAATCTCTGCAATTCTCCAGCTGTGATCCTTGGAGATTCTTTTGCCAGTCGAACGATTCTCCTCACGGTGTGTGGGGTCAATGTACACACACGTCCTTTTCCAGGCTGATTATTAACATCTTCTGTCGCTTTAAACTTCTTAATTATTGCCATGATAGTGGAAATTGGTATTTTCAACTGTTTAGAGATTTTCTTATATCCATTTCCTGATTTGTACAGCTCAACAACTTTTCATCGTACATCGTCACTGTGTTCTTGGGTCTTTCCCATAATGACTAAGGGAATTTGGCCTGTCACCTCATATTTATACGCCAGTGAAACAGGAAGTCATGGTTGACCACTTAAGGGTTCCTTATCAAACAGGTGAACTTAAAAATGAAAAACATGACTGGAAATATACTTCAGTTAGATTTTAATTATAAGTTTTTTAGGGGTGCCAATAATTGTGGCACACATGTTTTGGAGAAAAATATTTATTTAATGTCAAGTTTGACAAATGATCAAATTTTATGTGATTTTGTCTTTTTATTTTAATAATCAATCAGATTTCTGTAGTGAAATAGAGCACTAAATACACAATGACACTAACCAAACACTGCCATTGGCTCCTAGGTTTTTGTACAGGCTTGTTGTGTTTCCTGTCACTGTGGGCTGCAGAGCGCAGTAGTACACAGCAGAGTCAGAGCTCTTTGCAGAGGAGATCTCCAAAGAAACTTGATTGCTGTCCGAGTTCACCATGGCATTGAGCCTTAGATTTTGAGGGTCAGCACGAACGAGACTATTTGTAGCTTCAAAGACTGAAAGCAAATACTCTGGTCTAGATCCGGGGTACTGGTGATACCACTGCAAACTCTGAATGTTGCCATCATATTTGCACGACAGGGTGACATTTTCTCCCTCTAAAACGTTCATTTCAGCCATCATTGCTGTTGCTTTCTGTTCAGAACTTTCCCCTGCCAGAATACATAAACACTTTGGTTAGTCTTTATGGTCCCATAAACCTGATGCCCTATGAAGTTAAAGCAGTACATTGCTAATCACTCTGATATGTGATCAAATCTGTAGTATACAAAAAACATGCACAGTGTGTAATTAGTATTATATATTTCTTACTTTTCCATTTCCATACAATATGAATGCAGTCGTGTTACTCACCTATCAGAAATACTAAGAGAAGCACACAGAAGAGCAGCATCCTGGTTGACTGCTGGGGAGCAAATAGCAGTGGGGAGATCACTTCCTCAAGTTTACACTGCAACCTCCACCAATAGGCCTCACTGTGTTATGACACAAACACTATGAACTACCAGTGGCTTTGCTCTGTTCACTTGTGAAGCATTGTAGATTTTCTGACACACTCTGTGACTGTGAAACAGGTTGTTGTGTAACAGTGTGGATTGCGCTGTTATACCATGTGAGACTCCCTCAAGCAGACTGCATGAGAAGAGAGGAGACTTGTCAGGGAGGGACTGACCCAGGGTCAGATGGGGCCCTGACCTGTCACAGATCACACCATCCATTCCAGGGTCATCATCTGCCATCAGGTTCACTCTGTCACTGTGAGTCTGCCCTCACCTCAAACCTGTGGAGGGCAGAAAAGGACCCACCCTGACTGTTTCTTCTGTCACTGATAACTGCCATCAGAGTTTGGAAACTTGATTGTGTGGTCTTGAAAGTACCTATGTGGTATTTCCAAGACCACTGGTTTTTATTCTATTCACACATGAAAGGGAACTCCTTTATTTCTCTCCTCTCACCACATTTGAACCTGTAAGGTTGTGGAAGATTGTACAATATGCAGCACTGAAGATTACCACATGAGGGCACAAAAGGGTCTGATGTTTTGGAGAGACAGGAAGCATCAAAGACAGTAACACAATGCAGTTTCACACCCTTGTTAGTAAGAGAAGCTGTTTAGGGCTGATGTTTTATGCATCATAATATCTCACCTTCCACCCTCAAGCAGCATCTTCTCCACAAACCTGTCCCTGCACCATATATTTATTGAAATCAAAGATGCCCTTAGGATACTGAGGAATTGGTACTTGAGTTCCATAATTTCCCTCTCTTAACGCATCTTTTGTTTGCTGATCAATGCTGACCAGATTGTTCACTTAGGAAAACAGCTCAAAGTCAAAGTCAAAGTCAAAGTGTTTATTGTCGCATACACCAAATTTCTTCAGCGCAGCGAAATTCTTATGACTTGGCAGCCAACATCTACGCAGTAGACGGCACACAACAGGTAACACAAATAACATATACCAAAATAACATATACCAGAAATAACATATAACATATAACATATAACATATAACAAGTAACAACAGTTTAAAATACAAGAAGGGCAGTTTCCAGGGTGGGGAATATTAAATTAAATAAGATAAAAAATGTGGGTTTATATATATATGTAGCAAGTGTATTTGTATGGGTGTGAAGTACAAGGTGATGGCGACTGTTCAGTGTTGCTGATTCAGCAGCCTAACAGCCTGGGGGTAAAAACTGTTTGTGAGTCTGGTAGTCCGTGCTCGGATGCTCCGGTAGCGTCTACCAGACGGCAGCAGTGTGAATAGACCATAGCCTGGGTGGCTGTGGTCCTTGACAATGTTCCGTGCTTTTCTCAGGCATCTACTGTTGTAGATGCCCTGCACGGAAGGGAGATGGCCGCCGATGATACGCTCCGCTGTCTTCACCACCCTCTGCAGGGCCTTGCGATCGGCAGCGGAGCAGCTACCATACCAGGCAGTGATGCAGCCTGAGAGGATGCTCTCAATGGTGCATCTATAAAAGTCTCCTCAAGAAGTAAAGCCGCTTCTGTGCAGTTTTGACCGCCGAGTCCGCTTGCATGGACCAGGTGAGATCATCCTTGATGTACACACCGAGGAATTTGAAGTTGGAGACTCTCTCCACTGCAGCTCCCTCGATGTGTATGGTGTTGTGACCCCCCCTCTGTAGCTTCCTGAAATCCACAATCATCTCCTTGGTTTTGCAGATGTTTAGAGACAGGTTGTTGTCTTGGCACCATGCTGCCAAGCCCCTTACCTCATCTCTATAGGCGGTCTCATCGTTGTTAGAGATGAGACCCAGGATGGTAGTGTCGTCTGCAAACTTCAGGATGATGTTGGAACTGTGTGTTGCCACACAGTCCTGTGTGTACAGGGAGTACAGGAGGGGACTGAGTACGCAGCCCTGGGGGGCCCCGGTACTCAGGGTCAGTGAGGAGGAGGTGTGCTTGCCCATTCTCACCACCTGGGGTCTGCTCGTCAGGAAGTCCAGGATCCAGTTGCACAGGGGTGTTTTAACCCTTGTATGGTATTCGGGTCTGTGGGACCCGTTTTCATTTTGTATCCTAACAAAAATAATATGATTAATCATTTTTTCAAACTCAGACTCATTGGCTTTGGCTCATTTTCTGCGAAGAACATATATCAGACCAAATTTTCATTGACCGCACACCGTAACCCCCCCCTACACATTTATATTACATACAGGGTGTTTGGGTCCACTGGACCCGGGCAAATAAAAGTGTGGAAATTGTAGGTCCTGTGTACCTAAAGTCTGTTCTCCTCCTGTCTGGGTCTGCTGTAAGTGTGTGTGTGTGTGTGTGGTGTGTGTGTGTGTGTGTGTGTGTGTGTGTGTGTGTGTGTGTGTGTGTGTGTGTGTGTGTGTGTGTGTGTGTGTGTGTGTGTGTGTGTGTGTGTGTGTGTGTGTGTGTGTGTGTGTGTGTGTGTGTGTGTGTGTGTTGTGTGCGCGCGTGTGTGTGTTTGCGCGCGCGTGTATTTGAGTGGGCCTGCTGTAAGTGTGTGTGTGTGTGTGTGTGTGTTTGTGTGTGTGCGCGCACGCTTTTGTGTGTATGTGGGCCTTGTGTGTATGTAGGCTAAGTATGTGTGTGTGTTTGAGTGAATGTGTGAGTAAGAGTTTTGTGTTTCTGCCCCTGCCGCTGATGCCATTTAGGGGCTGCTGTCCCTTTAGACATTATATACCATCTAAACTTGCAAAATATGGTATAAAGATCTGGGCTGCCTGTGATGCGACTTCCTCATATGCTTAGAACTTACAAGGCTACATAGGCTAACCTACGCCCTGAGAAAAATCAAGGAATGAGAGTTGTCCTGGACATGGCTCAGGGACTCAGTGGACACAACATCACATGCTACAATTTCTTTTACATCGTACAAGCTGGGACAGGAGCTGACCATGGTGGGATCGATAAGAAAAAACAGGTCTGAGCTCCCACCCCAACTGCTGCCTACAGAGAACAGGCCTGTCAACTCTTCCAAGTTTGTGTACACGGCTGACACGTCCCTGGTATCCTATGTGCCAAAGAAACGCAAGAATGTGATACTCATGAGGACACTGCACTGGGATGGGAGAATCTCTGGCCTGGAGCATCAAAAACCAGAGATCATCATGGATTATAATGCCACAAAAGGAGGGGTGGACAACATAGACAAGCTGGTGTCTGCCTACAGCTGTAAAAGGAGGACCCTACGCTGGCCACTGGCGATTTTATTTACCATATTGGACATCATGGCGTACAACGCCTTTGTCACCTGGATGGCACTGAACCCGGAGTGGAAGAGAGGGAAGCTCCAGAGGATAAGCCTTTTTCTCGAGGAACTGGGAAAGACACTGGTGAAACCTTAAATCCTGAGAAGACAACATGTTCCAAGAACCTCAGCCTCTGCAGCTACCATTAGGAGGATTCAGGAGGACAGTGCTGGTGCCCCATCCACCCATGTTGTGCTATGTAAACTGACCTGATTTCAAATGAAATTCACATGAATCAAATAGTTATGGAAAACCTTGCTTCATTTGTAAATTTGTTGAATTTTGTCCACTGATATCTTGATTATAATTGATTTTCTTGATTTTGTAAAAAAAAAAAAAAAACGGGTAGCACTTAAATTCATAAATGTGATATAACAAAGTTGAGCTGTAATCCACAAACAGCATTCTCACATATGTGTTGCCCTTTTCCAGGTGGGAGAGAGTTGTGTGTGCTTCACAGCATGAGAGCCTAAATACATCACTTATTCAGCTATGCTGCTACTTTAAAGATCTTTCCCCACACTAGTTTTCCTGTCAAGGTTTTTGTATGGCAGACTGTGGTTTTGTGTCACTGTGGGCGTCAGAGCACAGTAGTACAGTGCAGAGTCAGACACTTGAACAGAGGAGATCTCCAGAAAGACTTGAGTTTTCTCTTTGTTGATCTTCCCAGTTAACCGAGGATCTATGTCTGATATCTGATCTGAACTGTACACACTCACAAGATGCTTTGGAACTGATCTGGGATATTGGTGATACCACTGTAGATTGGTGGCTGTTGTAGAGTAGTTACAGGACAATGTAACTCTGGATCCTTCCTCAGCATACACCTCAGGGCTGTTTGGTGAGATGACATTCTCAGAACTGACACCTGCAAACAAAGTGAAATAAGTGAATGAATAAGATATGCCTCTTCAGATACTAAAACAACATGCTGTGTTATCAGTTCATTATTAACATAGAGTTGACAATTGTGCAATATGACAATAGCATTAATCTGAAAGTTTTAATATTTACCAAGAGCAGCGGCAAAGACTGTAGAAAACAAAAGTAGCATTTTACAGGAAATTAGAAAATCACCACAGAGAACAGGTTTAATGAACTTGAGTGAAATGAGATGAAAATGAAAAGAACACAGTCTCATGAATCATCATAAGCTCCTCCTTCTGCCCTGAAGGGAGTGGCTAAGATATAGCTCTGAAGTGCGTAATATCAAAAAAGGTGTTTTCTCACTCCCACTCCCTTCCCTGCAAGACATATACACCACCCGCCTCACCCGGAAAGCTACCTCGATTGCGAGTGACACCAGCCACCCCACACACAGTCTGTTCAGCCTCCTACCCTCTGGAAGAAGGTATAGGAGCCTCCGTTGCCGCACCACCAGACTCAGAAATACACAGTAAAAAAACTGCCATCGTTTTTATGGGAAAAAACTGGCAGCTGAGTTGCCAGAACAATCCTGTAAAAAATACATCCACCTGTAAACCTCTTTACAGAGTAGCATGTAAATTTAACATTTTAAACCTGTGTATTCAACATTGTATTTGAGCAATATTTACATCACTGTTATGTTATATTGGACAAGTTTGTTCAGTAAATGTAACATTTTAAACCTGTATATTTAACATTGACCTTTAGCTATATTTACATCACTGCTATGCTACACTGTAAAAAAAATCCTGTTGTTTTTACTGGAAAACACTGGCAGCTGTGGTTGCCAGAACAATCCTGTAAAAAATACATCCACCTGTAAACCTCTTTACAGAGCAGCATGTTAATGTAACATTTTAAACCTGTATATTCAATATTGAACTTGAGCTATATTTACATCACTGCTATGCTACACTGTAAAACAAATCCTGTTGTTTGTACTGGAAAACACTGGCAGCTGTGGTTGCCAGAACAAACCTGTAAAAAATACATCCAGAACCAGTAAATTTAACATTGGATTTATGCTGATTTTGCGTGACCATTATGCTATAAAACCAATTATTTCAGTAAAATATACATCTAGTTGTTGTCTATTGTACATCAAATTCCATTCAATTTCACTGAGAAATACCAAGCAAACAACATTATTTAACTGCTTAAGTCTCATTATAACACTGTTATTCAACTGATTTTTCATTTAGATTCCCCTTAAAAGTTATTTAAAATATAATGTATTTTAATGTATTAATTAAACAGTTTGGACCAGGGTCGCAGCAGTTGCGGTGCGGTCGCACTTGGGCCTGTGGTTCTTGGGGGCCCGTAGCCGTGGCCAATAGACATATTTATGTCCCCCCTTAAACTGCGTCTGACAGAAGTTTTCTGATCCAATTTCCGCCACCAAACACGGTTGTGTTCAGGGAAAGAACTGGTATTTCATTTTGGAGTGTGTCTAATGCTATCGAATCCATTGAAAGGGTAAACTTATCTCCATCATGGTAGGTATTATTGTGGGAAAAATTGTAAACAATCTATAACAAAATGATATGCTTATCTTACATACACCATAGAAACTATTAAAAAACAATTCAAATGAAATGAATAAGTTCTTATTTTCTTTTGGTATTTTTGTCATATTCAGATTTTGCAATGATTGCTGGGTAATATGTATGTTGTTTGTCCAATGTCAAGTGTTTATTTGCTATATGGTATATATGCAGTTGAAAAGGCAAACTTATCTCCATCATGGTGGGTAGGATAGGAGTTGTGCACCAAACATTATTCCTATGTCCCTGTTGCAGTGGTCAGACAGACGTTTTTGCCTGGTTTATATAGCTCATTATTGCCTGCGAGCTAATGACCACTACAACAGGGACATAGCAATAATGTTTGGTGCACAACTCCTATCATTCAGGGCCTTCCTTAGAGCAGAGATTGCTCAGCAGTCCGCAGTCTCTCAATTTGCCGAAGATGCTGATTATGGATTATTACTCCGTGTGCACTGCCCTGCTATTGTTTCTGAGAGTGGCAACAGCCGAGCGACCCTTTTCCAAATTGAAACTTATTAAGACTGAATGGTCTGGCTATCCTGTCCATTAAAAAAGCAAATCACGCATCACCACCTTTCTGTTTGAAAGGCATTGTTTTGGCTTACATTTAGTCATTGTAGCAGACGCTTTTATCCAAAGCGACTTACATATGTGCGACTTACAATGTATACACATTTTACATTTACACTGATGGCACACTGCACATCAGGAGCAATTAGGGGTTCAGTGTCTTGCTCAATGACGCTTCGGCAGGGAATCGAACTAGCAACCTTTTGATTACTAACCGACTTCTCTACCTCCTGTACCACTGTCGCTCACAGCTTGCAGGTGTGCTGTGCCTCTGACTGTGCAGAGTCAACTTGTTGGTCTTGACGTTCATATTTTGCGCCTAAACTAGCTATAGCGTATCGTCACATGATCAAATAGAGACTTTTTCATTGGACAACAACATACATATTACCCAGCAACCATTGCAAATCTGAATATGACAAAAATTCCAAAGAAAATAGAAATGTATTAATTTCATTGAATCGTTTTTTAATAGTTTCTATAGTGTATGTAAGATAAGCATATCATTTTGTTATAGATTGTTACTATTTTTCCCACAAATACCTACCATGATGGAGACAAGTTTACCTTTTCAAGTGCCTAGATATCATTACACACTCTCCGAAATGTATTACCAGTTCTTTTCTGAACACATCCGCATTTGAGCTGTGGAAATTGGAGTCATGGACTTCTGTCAGATGCAGTTTAAGGGGATGACATCAATTTAGACATAAATATGTCTATTGGCCTCGGCTACGGGCCCCCAAGAACCCCGGGCCCAGGTGCGACCGCGCCTGCTGCACCCCCTATAGTTGAGGCCCTGGCCCAAACTGTTATAAATACATTATACTATAAAGAACTTTTAAGGGGAATCTACATGACAAATCAGTTGAATAACAGTAGTGATGGCAGCCTGACACTGAAGCGCCGGAACGTGCTTCATACCTTAACTACACCAACCATAAAACCACTGCTTCGAAGGTTGCTTTGGTACGGAAAAATCACGTGACATATTACGTGCGAAACAGCAACTGCTTCTTACTCCGAATGAACCAGCTGAGTGGTTCACAGCGCCACGCACGAAACAGTCAGTTGCCTCGTTTTGAGTCTGAATTGTAGCGCCTTCAAAGCATAAAAACTTCCGCGCACAACATTGCGTTTGGTTCGTAGTAGCCTATCTCATTCTGTGACAGTCATTACGTTCGTATTGATTTATCATCATTATGAAAGCATCTAGGAAGAGAGGTCGTACTGACACGTGTGAACACTTTATTCTGATCGCTCATGATAAGGTGCGCTGGCTGTTAAATATTTAGGCTATAGGAAAAGTAGACTATATCAACAGGCTCAGTCCAAAAAGTGTAGAACAAATAATGTTTTAAATCAAAATCTTTGACTGTTCCCTATCCAACATGGTTACACCCAACTTGTGCCATATTTGTCCAGCACATCCTTTCCCCCAAGCACTCTCTCTTCAATAACACAATATACAAAAAATAATTAATCTTTATTTGTAAAAAAAAAATGTATATCACAATCTTTGTATACGGGTGCATGTGTGTGTGTGAGTGTGTGTGTGCGTGGGGGGGGGGGATTTGGTGCGTGCACACTAGATTGTCATTGTTTTAAAGATTCGTGCCACTGTCTGGCTGGGCTAATTTAGTTGCAGCCTTGGCACATCACCAGGAGAGGTCACTGTTACTGAAGCTTCAAGTAATGAACCGATTTTTGAAACAATGTGCCTAATGGTTCAATGCTTCACCAAAGCTTCATTTGCCCATCACTAAATAACAGTGTTATAATGAGAATTAAGCAGTTAAATAATGTTGTTTGCTTGGTATTTCTCAGTGAAATTGAATGGGATTTGATGTACAATAGACAACAACTGGATGTACATTTTATTGAAATATTTGTTTTCATAGCATAATTGTCATGCAAAATCAGCATAAATCCAATGTTAAATTTACTGGTTTACAATGTAATATTATACATTATAAAGTGTAAAAGGTACTTATTGTTCTGTGAAGATGGTTATGGTTTGGCCATATTTTTTACAGAATTATTCTGGCAACCACAGCTGCCAGTTTTTTCTAGTAAAAACAACAGGATTGGTTTTACAATGTAGTTTAGCAGTGATGTAAATATAGCTAAAGTTCAATGTTGAATATACAGGTTTAAAATGTTAAATTGACATGCTGCTCTGTAAAGAGGTTTACAGGTGGATGTATTTTTTACAGGATTGTTCTGGCAACTCAGCTGCCAGTTTTTTCCCGTAAAAACAAAAAAAAAAATTTCCCAGTGTATGTCATTTCTACAAAGAAATAAGCATAATCTTACTTTAAAATTAACAGTTGTATTTCGTTTAGTATTTTAACACCACCATGTTGTAATTTAAACTGCATTGAATTGCTTCTTGTATTACAGTTTTTTTGTGTAAATTACAGCCATATGTCATTTCTACAGAGAAATATGCATAATCTTACTTTAAAATTAACAGTTATATTTTGTTTAGTATTTGACCAAAAAGTGTTGTGAAGTAAGCAATACTCTATTGCAGGGGTCGGCAAGTAACTTGGGCCGCGGGCCAGTATTTTTCCTCGCCACTAGGTGGCGGGCCAAAGTCTGGGTTACTGCATTTTAAGACGCTGCGATAGGTGCACTCGCAACAACTAGGCCTACATGGAGAATGGATAGGTCTACTACAAATAACTAATGATAATAAACCATGTGAATGAGCCCATTGGTTGTCTGTTTGAATAATTTAATTATTTTAACAAACTCTGTCTTAACCCCCTGTCAATATAGCCTTGCCTATTGTGAATAATAGCAATGACGAAGTTTTTTCAACATTGAGCCTCCTAATTAGACCTAGGCTACTGCTTAGA
Organism: Clupea harengus; assembly: GCF_900700415.2. NCBI lineage: Eukaryota > Metazoa > Chordata > Actinopteri > Clupeiformes > Clupeidae > Clupea > Clupea harengus. Next base: position 44,636 of record NC_045163.1, on the reverse strand, counting down.
GTCCATCTTAGACTACTTTTATTTCGAAATAGTTGGTTGACGCACCTCCTTACAATGTTTATTGTTTGGGAAAATAGCGTGCAGAGAGAAATTAGCATACAATGTCTTTGTCAAAAGGTCTGAAGAGGAAAGTTGACAACGACAACAGAGCCTATTAAACTTTGCCTTCATCTTACCCGGCTTCACTAATGGAAAGCCCATGTGTCTCATCTGCAACAAATTTGTTGTGGTTTGCAAAGGGTACAATGTCAATGATCAGGCTATGTCTCTTCAATTTAAGGAGTGATGAGGCTGGTGCACTCAATAGCACGCTATCGACTAACATTACCTCAGACAAGGTAGCTAGCTAGCAGGTTAGCTGGCAAAATAGTCTTACAAAACGAGATGACGATACAAATTTTAAAAGACGTTTTTTCTGACTTCCACAAACAGAAAACACAGCCGATTACCCACGTTGTCATTATTGGTGCACAAAAACAGCTCTCACTGACGTACACCGGTGCTTGCTTTGTAGTAACAAAGTGACTTGTCATTTCTATGAGTGAGGTAACGTTAAAATTCGCTTTATTGAACGTCCTTCAAAAGTCCCCCAATAAAAGTGTCATGGGTTTACGATCCATTTAAATTTAATTGATCTACCGATGTCAATTCAGAGATGCTAGTTATAAACCAACCGACACTTCTCTGTGACAGCCATACGAAGACGTTACGAGAGGGTTGCCTTGCCAGAACAAACAGGAGGATGCTAGATAATATTACTATTTCTAATACGTTTTTGAAATTTGACATCAACATGGTCTGTCATCCAAACGTGGTGGCTCGTCATCGTTGGTGCACATAAATACTGTCTCATCCAGTGAGAATAGACGCGTGCGTTTAGGATTACTAGCCATAACTGTAAAACACACTGTTTCTCCTCAGGCGATCTGTCAGTAGTGAGATGTAGCGATAAAAAACTTCAGAAAAGTCAATGACAGGAAACCCAGTTTCCGGTTTCAAAATAAAAGTAAAATGTTAATCTAACCATTAGCGGGGTATTATTTCATGAATTAATGTTGTAGTATAAAAACTGTCTCTTTAAAAAAAACTGCTACGATCGGAATAATTTGACGGGCTCAAAAAATGAACTGGCGGGCCACAATTTGCCCGCGGGCCGCCTGTTGCCGACCCATGCTCTATTGTATTTCTATTTAACGTTTTTTTATGTCATGATTTTACGGCATTTCAGTGTGAATTTTATGCACATTTTTTACAGTGTAGGACCAAGCTGTCAGGAAGCTAAATTCTCTCCCCTCACTCCCCCCAGCCATATCCGTCAGTCTGATACGAGGCTGAAATCCCCCCCCCCCCCTACAATAACTCAGGACTCTGCAACAAAACTGTCCCTTGCACTTTTATCACTTTACCACTTACTGTTATACTTGCACTGCCAATGTAACAAATACATCTCACAGGATGTCTTTTTGCTGCCTTTTTTTGCACTACCATAACCTCACTTTAAAGTAAACTTATGCTGCTGTACATGTATCTGAATGTTTATAACTATATGTATATGTATATCTATATGTCCTGTCTTATCTGTTGTTGTGCGTGTGCACTTATATGTTTCACCGTGGGAGAGTGGGAAACGTTTTTTTCGATTCCTTTGTATGTCTTAACATGCAAAGTAATTGACAATAAAGCTACTTTGACTTTGACTTTGACTTTGACTAAATTAGAAAGTTATTCTCAACTTGTAAAAGTACATGTGCATTAAAAATAAACCACCAAAAAGTCAGTGTTAAGGCCAGTCCACATGCATAATGTGATTAACAAACATAGTCATGCAAAATACCCACCGCTGTGCAAATGTCTGAAATACTCAATCGTATCAGCTAAACAAAAATAAACTGTGTCACTTTTATTGGTCAAGTCAGCCATTTTCTCTAACAGTCATCATAGCTTTTAGCCTTTTCTGTTTGTAGATTATGCCTCCTGTACTAGGAATTACCGCTCTTAATACACAATCTCATGCCTTGACATGATCATCATATTTAGTTAGATGTACCTTGTAGTTTTCACTGCCAGACCTACTTTCATAGAACAAATACATTTTAAGAGTGCCACACACTCTTGTTCTTGAAGTGTACACTTCAGAAATATACATACTCAACTGAGAAAACCAGAGAATGGAGAATGCCACAGCTGTTCCCCTATTTCAGTTCACGTGGCAGTGTGCTCCAGGTGTGACCACATCTCTTACTTATTTAGAATGGATGTCTGCTTTTTGGTAAAACCACAACGCCCTGTGGGAAGATTACTTTGATGTACTTGTCTTTTTCAAAGCCATTATCTGCATTTGTGTTTTTGTACAGCGTCTCAGTGAGTTTGTGTCACTGGGCTACTCTCAGAGCACAGTAGTAGAGAGCTGTGTCTGCCAGAGTCAGGTCTTTAATATGGAGCTCAGTGGATGATCTGGATGTTGTAGTGCTAAACCGAGAGTCAGGAATATGTGCACCACTGGCAGATCCCGCTCCTTTCCATAATAAAAACTGAGGGGCCTCATTTGGATACTGCCTATACCAGTAAAGATAAATATAGTCACTGCTTGTGTCATATGAACACTGCATATTTCCAGAGTTTCCTTCCACACTTTCTATGTAGGAATTGGCAGGACTAAGTTGATCGGCTGCAATATCTGTGAAGAATTGAAGAAAGGGTTATGCATACATAAAACTGTTATCCCTGATATAGTATAGAGTGTAGTATATATTAAACTACCATTATAAGATGCAGCATATCATCCAGTGCTTTTCATTCAAATTCACCTGTTGTCATAATGAGGATTAGTAGCAGTGATTTCTCCATGTGGAATCTGCAGTGGCAGATGAGATCACTGTTCTTGCTCACAGTTCTCTGAGGTGCTTCTCCTTGAGTTACTGCATCTGCACTAAAATAAGTCACATGACCTTCATTCAGGATTGGTGGATCTAGAGTAGCTGATTAGCATTGACATTAACTCTGTTATTACTCACTGCATATGAATGTATTTGTATGCAGCCCTGTTTATCAAATGTTGAAAGGATGTTGAAATTGAAATGCTGAAATAACTTGGATGTCATGAAAATACAGCACCAGATGCTTTGTCATGACAAAAATTGACAAATTGATTTTTATGTTTTAGGAAATTGATTTACTGTCACGAATTCCCCTGAATTCTAGTTTGTTTTTCATCTGGGTTGTGTTCATGTGTTATCATCCCCTGTCATTTCAGATCCGGCTACGCCCACAGTGCTCGGCAATCTCCTCATCTCTCTCACCTGTTAAATCTCCGCCCATCTCTGCACCTGCAGCTCATCTCCGCATTAGGTGCTGTGTATTTATACCTGTTTCTTTGCCAGATTGTCTTGTGTGTTGTGCCAAGCTTTCCCGCGATAGTCTGTTAACCATAAACCTGATTACCCTGTATTTAGACCCTGGACTGTACCTCGGATTCCGTTTTCTCTGCCTGCCCCTCGTCTGACTTGTCTGCTGTATTATCTGATCTCCCGGTTTTGACCCTGCCTGTTCTGTCCACCGATTACGGATACTCTGCCTGCTCCTTGTCGGATGGTTTGCTGTAGCGGACGGATCTCCCGGTTTTGACCCTGCCTGCTGTCCATCGTTTACGGATTACTCTGCCTGCTCCTTGTCGGATGGTTTGCTGAACGGACGGATCTCCCAGTTTCGACTCTGCCTGCCTGTTCCCGGATAACTCTGCCTGCTTCCCTGTAGGATTACTGAGACACTGGGCTGATGACCATGGTTTGACTCTGTTGTATTGTAACCAAGTAACAAACGCAAAACTATTTTCTGTGTCTGTCGTGCTTTTGGGTTCCGGTTGTGTCTGTACCTGAGAACGTTACAGTACAATCTGGCCAAAATGAACCCAGCCGACAAAGAGGCGCTGGAAGAGGAGTTGACAGCACAGGCTAACGCTATTCAGCAACATGGCGAACAACTTACTTCCATAAACGGGGCCTTGCAGGAGATGTCGGATCGCTACACAAGGGGCATGACTGCGATTCAGGAGCAGCTTCGGAGACTGGCAGATCCAGGAGTGGGTCATGCATCACACGCCAGCTCTGCGCCTCGGAATCCTTCTGATGCACGCCTGCCTCCTCCAGAGCGCTACTCCGGTGCTCCTCACTTGTGTCGGGCATTCCTTGTCCAGTGTGAACTCGCCTTCGACCTCCAGCCTTCCGCATTTCCCACGGAGAAGTCCCGGGTTGCGTACATCATCTCGTTGCTCACGGGTAAGGCAAGAGATTGGGGAACTGCTGAGTGGGAGAAGAGAGCTTTCTCCTGCACTTCAGTTGTGTTGTTTTCCGCTGAACTAAGAAAAGTTTTTGATCATGTGACCCCAGGAAGGGAACAGGCGAGGGGCTTGTTCAAGCTGACACAGGGCGGAGGATCGGTGTCGGAATATTCTATTAAATTTCGCACCATGGCGGCGGAGAGTGATTGGAACAATAGTTCACTGTTGGATGCGTTCTACAACGGTCTAGCAGACCGCATCAAGGATGGATTAGCAGCCAAAGATCTTCCTGTAGATCTGGATGAACTTGTCGCTCTCTCCATTCGGGTTGACGATCGTCTACGAGAACGGAGGAAGGACAGGGACACGTTCTCACATTCACATCGGCCACACAGCCAGTCACCTCATCCTCTGTTATTCAATACTGAAACCGACACTGGTTTTCCTTCCGACAGTTCAGAGCCTATGCAGCTCGGACGTACCCGGCTGTCAGGGTCTGAACGACAGCGTCGTCTGAAGGATAATAAATGTATGTACTGCGGCCAGGGCGGCCATTATGTTTCATCATGTCCGTTAAAAGACGGGGCTCACCAGTCATCCAGAGGGCGCTGGTGAGTCGAACCATGACTTTTGAAATGCCCTCTCGACCTCTGATTCAGGCACAGTTATGCTGTGCGGGGAAAAAGAACACGGTGGCTGTCCTGATTGACTCTGGTGCTGATGCCGATCTATTGGATATAACTTTTGCCTCTCAGCTGGGTGTCGGTCGGGAGCTGTTGGGAACACCCATACACGCCACTGCCCTGGATGGTCGTCTCCTCTGCAGGGTTACACATCAAACTAACCCTCTGCAGATGAACATGTCAGGTAATCACCATGAAACCCTCTCTTTTCATTTAATTCATGCACCTCATCAACCCGTTATTTTGGGATACCCTTGGCTTAGGAGGCACAATCCTCACATTGATTGGGCATCAGGGACCATCATGCAGTGGAGTACCCATTGTCATGCTGTCTGTCTAAGATCGGCTCTATCACCTGCTTTTTCACCCATTGTTTCTGAGTTTCCAGATCTTTCCGGGGTGCCTAAGGAATATATGGACATTAAGGAGGTTTTTAACAAGGCTCGTGCCACCTCTTTACCGCCGCACCGCCCATATGGACTGTGGCCATTGACCTTCTTCGCGGTTCGTCTCCTCCTAGAGGCAGACCTTCTCCCTTTCTGGCTCCAGAGACCAAGACCATGGAGAAGTATTTTAACGACTCCTTGGCGGCAGGAACTTATTCGGCCATCATCATCACCTGCGGGGGCAGGATTTTTCTTCGTGGAGAAGAAAGAGAGTTTACGACCGTGTATTGACTACAGAGGACTCAATGACATTACGGTAAAGAACAGGTATCCTCTCCCACTGATTCGCCTCTGCTTTTGAGCTGTTACAAGGGGCAACCATTTATTCTAAACTTGATCTTCGCAACGCTTACCATCTGGTAAGAATCAGGAAGGGGGATGAATGGAAGACAGCATTTAATACTCCTAGCGGCCACTATGAGTATTTAGTCATGCCTTTTGGTCTTACCAATGCACCTGCAGTTTTCCAGGGGTTGGTAAATGATGTTCTCCGGGACCTGCTGAATATCACTTTTACTTTGCATAGCAGTTTTTTCACCCACTTATAATTCTACTATTCTACATTGCAGTTCAACAATAAATGTTGCCATGGACAACAAACACCAGAATAGTTTCAGAACATTTTCTTTTTTATTATTTTTAATAATTTATTACACACTCAAAGTTTTTGATTAAATTAACTCCATAAACTGTGCAAAACCATAAACTGTGCAAAACACTCTTAAGCACCTGTAAGGACATTTAAGCAAATTATGACCCTCTATACCAGGGGTGCCCACACTTTTTGGCTGTGATCTACTTTTAAAATGACCAACTAAAAATGATCTACCACAAAACATGTTCATAAATAGAGACTATGCATGGCTAAAAAAGGGGGGGGGGGAGGGGGGGGGCACCGACACAGACACTTAAAGGAATCATATTGGTGACATTATTTGAGATAGTTGCGGCCTAAAATTCTTGATTTCGAGGGAGCTTTTTCCAAAAAGTTCAGATGAAAGTTGCTGTGTTTTTAGGTGTTTGTTTGCGAATTTTTCCTCTTTGTAATCATAATTGAGTTATTTGTTGAAAAATAACTGATTAATAAACAAACATTCATTCATCAAGAACAAATAAATAACCTTGCCAATATGCTAAACAAAAGATTACCAGGACTACAAAACGTATCCACAACACAGTGCCCTGTTGGCATTACAGAAGGACCATCAGTAAGACTAAATAAAATGTTATGAATGTCTCAGCCCTTCACATATGAGGCAAAAAAAAACAGCCTGTGCCACTGTGATCTGTCTCGTCATCTGAACGTCCTGCCTGCGTTTTCTGCCGTTCTCATTCTATGCGTATCAATTTCTGTTCTGCTATCCTTGTTTTATTTATTCTATCCGTAAAGTTGTTGTTCATTTCATATATTAATTTAAAGTCATCCAATTTCAAGTCATCCATTCTTCAACACTCGCTCTAACCTTATCTCAAACAGAAAGTAAGTTAAATCTCCATGGCAACAGCTCTCAGGGTTTGGATAATAATCGGATTTATTGCTTCCTTCATTATTCACAACTAAATAACATAAGGCTTTTTATTTAGTTTAATACACGAAAAAGCTATATCTGTTCTATAAGAAAGGTAACCTTAAATTATTTCTGTTGTGATCTGGCGATTTATATAAAAAAAAAAAAAAAAACTTTATTTTAATTTTTTTTTTTTTTTTTTTTTAAATGACACGATCTACCACCATAAGCTTTGCGATCGACTGGTCGATCGCGATCGACGCATTGGGCACCCCTGCTCTATACCCTAACTATACCCTCTACAAACAAAAGTGCTTTTATGGATACTGTACGTACCACTACAAAATATCTCAAATACCTCACTACAATTCTTCCAGTCATTTAGGCCACTACTAATGAGGTGGTCATTTTTCTGTGAAAAGAGCTTGCAGCAGAAGCAATACAGAGTATTGTTTTCCCTTGAATATACAAGCCAGCTTCTCTTGATTTTCTCCCCATTTACTAATTTCCTGTAGAAGTGGTTGTGGTGGCAGCTTCTCCCATCATCTCTTTTTGGAAATGTAAAGTCTGGACTGGTCTGGTATGGTACTCTGCAAACTAACTCTGTCCTTACCGGATCACAGAGGGCTGGCCAGTCAGCAGGATCTATAGGTTCTCCTGAATATCAGGAATTGTGGAGGGTGAGGTGTCTGCAGTGTAGTTTCACTGGTGCCCTGAGTGCTTGATGTGGTCCTGGATGTCCCTTCACCTTCACCTGTATTCAAGCATATTGTATAGCCAGACAAGCAGTGTTTAATATAATAAGTGAAATTATCATGAATGTGGTTGAACTTCTTTAAGAAAACAAGCTATTGTATTTAATCCATGCTAACATGTTTCTATTGTACTTTAAAGTATGGATGTGGCTTGAAAAAATACTATTAAATAGACTCACCTGATGCAGGCTGTGTGTTCCTGGCCTGTGTGTTACTGGCCCCTTGAGTACTACTGGATGTCCCTTCTCCTGAAGCTGTATTTAAACACAGAGTTCATCCATGCTGTTCCTTACACAGTTGCATTTGGTCATTTATATCATCCCACCACATAGTTGCATTGTACAAATACATTTTATCTGACCATGTAACTTGTAGTAGATCAATTACAATTACTGCCACAAGGCTAAATAATACTAGGCTACTGATTACAATTAGTAGTATTAATGTGATGTGATTATGAAAGTAATAATTGCTAATAATAATAACAATAACAAAAACAGCAACAGTAGTACTATCTAGTTGTGTAGGCTACTTGCAAAGTTCAGAGGGAGGCGAATCAGGTGTCCTTTCTCCAGCAGGGGCCGGCCTCTGCAAAAATTTTCTGAGTGCATCTGGCCAATTAAAAAAAAAAAAAAAAAAAAAACACATATACATTTTAGTATATTCCTGGGGAGGAACTGTACAGAAGGGTGAACACCACCACTATCCCCAAAATGGTTACTGTGTGTGTATGCACCTGCTAGTTGTGAATTCACTAAACAGAACTTATAACATTTATAATGAATCTAGACAGCAACTGTACTTTCAATAACTAGCATACGTTATCCAGATACTGGTCTTTTGACATTTACATCCATGTAGGTTATCAGTGAAGTTACGTTTGCTAGTAATAGCCTACGTAGCAAATTAGCAAAGTAACAGTCGCTAGCTAGCTATAGCTAGCCTAAGTGACAGCAATGAAACGTCCAATATTAGGTGATGCACAATACTACATTTGTTTCATTTGACACCTTAATGGCTGAGATGAGAAGACTTACCTCTATACTTGGATTTCTTTTCCGTTTTCGTCCCTGTGCTCCAGGTGGTTTAGACCGCTTCATTTTGCGAATGTCACGTAGCTGACACGCCCACCCCACCCTGGCAGTGTGCAGGAGCCCTCACGTAACTAACGTAACGTAACTTAACGCAACCGCGACAAATGATCGACAATAACCATCAATTCAATCTAAAAATCAGGTTGACAAGTAAACGTGTGGCTGAAGGGGCGCCCTACGATGATCATGATTAATAAACATGTTTTAATTTGCTTGTTATTCTAACTATGATTAATGGGAAGTAGGTCCAAGGGCGACACTAGGGCGCCCCCAACCCATTTGTCGCCCTAGGCAGTCGCCTAGTTCGCCTATAGCAATCGCCGGCCCTGCTCACGGGGTTACCAACCACCGCTCTTCCCTGACGTTTGTCCAGCGGTGTCGACGCACTTGGAAGCAGGCCCGCTCTACTCTTCTGCGCTCCTCCGACCGCTACCAACGGTCCGCCAACCGTCGTTGCATCCCTGCACCCCGTTACACCCCGGGGCAGCGGGTATGGTTATCCACACGGGACCTTCCCCTCAGAGTGGAGTCCAAGAAGTTGGCTCCCCGTTACGTGGGTCCGTTCCCCATCTCTAGAGTCATCAACCCTGCAGCAGTTCGCCTCCGTCTGCCAAGATCTATGAGAGTTCACCCCACTTTTCATGTTTCCAAGGTTAAACCTGTTAATGAAAGTCTGCTTCAGCCCCCCTCCAGAGCCCACCACCCCCCCGACTCATAGACGGAGCACCCGCCTACACAGTTCATCGCCTCCTCAAGTCCCGGCGACGTGGTAGGGGAATACAATATCTGGTGGACTGGGAGGGTTATGGACCTGAGGAACCTGCATGGGTTCCCAGTCGCTGGATTCTGGATCCACCCCTCATAAGGGACTTCCATCAGTCTCATCCGGAACAACCGGGTGGTACTTCAGGAGCCGTCCCTAGAGGGGGGGGTTCTGTCACGAATTCCCCTGAATTCTAGTTTGTTTTTCATCTGGGTTTTTCATCTGGGTTGTGTTCATGTGTTATCATCCCCTGTATTTAGACCCTGGACTGTACCTCGGATTCCGTTTTCTCTGCCTGCCCCTCGTCTGACTTGTCTGCTGTATTATCTGATCTCCCGGTTTTGACCCTGCCTGTCTGTCCACCGATTACGGATACTCTGCCTGCTCCTTGTCGGATGGTTTGCTGTACGGACGGATCTCCCGGTTTTGACCCTGCCTACCTGTCCATCGTTTACGGATTACTCTGCCTGCTCCTTGTCGGATGGTTTGCTGAACGGACGGATCTCCCGGTTTCGACTCTGCCTGCCTGTTCCCCGGATAACTCTGCCTGCTTCCCTGTAGGATTACTGAGACACTGGGCTGATGACCAGGGTTTGACTCTGTTGTATTGTAACCAAGTAAACAAACGCAAAACTATTTTCTGTGTCTGTCGTGCTTTTGGGTTCCGGTTGTGTCTGTACCTGAGAACGTTACATTTACTCTTCACGGTGGAAACATAAGTAAGCAACACTTAGAAAGAAACATGACCTCTTTGTTAATATCTGAAACATCCTGTCCTATTAGTGCTAGCGTATTATATGAAATTGATTTAATACCTGAAATATTTTTAATTCATCCAATGTAAATGAAAGCATCATGAATCCATTAAAAGTTGAATTAAAATGAAGCTCATATCAGAGCAACAGGCCACATGTAGAAACATAGAGTGCACACTTGACTTGCATCCATGCTGAAAGGATTAGCTGCTGTTGCACTGCTGCAGATGTTTTTGTAGAGAGCAGCTGGGTGTTCCGTCACTGTGGGCTGCAGGGCACAGTAGTAGAGAGCAGAGTCTGACGCTCGAGTAGAGGAGATCTCCAGGAACACTTTATTCAGTCTACCAGAAATCCGACCATCTTTCTCATATTTCTGGTCTTCATCACTGTACACAGTCATTAGAAATGTTGGAGTTGATCCTGAATGTTGACGATACCACTGAAGAATTGTTGCAGAAGAGTAGTTGCATGAAAGGATCACATTAGATCTTCCCATTGCAGTGCTGTCAGCCCTATTTGATGTTATCATATCCCCAGAGGAGTCCCCTGTAGGAACACATTGGGCATTAAAAGGCTTGAAAAACAGATTCAGATTTGACAACTTTGTCACAGCTCTGTCACTGTAAGCCTCAACGTTTTCACATGTTAAAAACCATTATGTACAACAAATGTTTTACCTGTGAGAATTGTGAGCAAAATTGCTGAAAAGATAAACATCGTGGAGTTAACAATTCTCAGAAATAAACTCGGTTCTATATGTGGTTCTTTGTACTGAAAGTTCCTCTTAACATTGGAAAATGTAGTGCTTCAAATGTTCAACTAAACCCTTCCTTTTGGCTAGAGTGACACACCCTCTTGATAAGGTAAACTGATTGGAGGATTGCTCTGCAGGCGAGAGGCACCTTGCAAAATCAGAAGAGAAAGCTGTTTTGCGTTACTTGTTGGTGAAAACTTGATTGTATGCTAAAACACAATGACTAGAGTAATGTCATCCATCTATGCTGATTTTTGTTTTGTTTTTACTAGAGTAATGTCAAACTACATGCAGTTATATTAACCGAATGTAATCACATGTGATACACCAACTGTGTCTCATGTTATCTACATGAAGATTAACTGGAGCTGGTTCTTTGTACCAAAGGTTCCTCTAAACATGGAACATTTCGTTTTTCAAATGTTCAACTAAACCCTTCCTTTTGGCTAAAGTGGCACGTCCTCTTGATACGGTAAACTGATTGCAGGATTGCACTGCAGGCAGTTGGTGAAAACTTGCTTGTATAATATATATATTTTTTGTTTTGTTTTGTTTTTACTAGAGCAATGTTGAACTGATATGCAGTTATTAACTGGATTAACTGGAACTACTGTTTTTTTCATTGGCTCCTCTTTGTGACTGTCTATCAATAGGTCAGGGTTAAGGTTAAAATAGATAAATAGCTTGGAGTTTTATTGATGTTTTGTATAAAAGGTTTTATGATACATTGTGCCATAATGAGTGCATTTGAGCCCTCACTTCTTTCACTAATACCTTGCAGTGTTTCATGTCTTCTGAGCTCTTTGGTTTCTCCAATGTTTTCTTATTTTCTGCGTCTCCAGATGTTGTTATTCTCTCTCCATCTCCATTTCTCCATTTCTCTCTCCATCTCTTCAGGGTTTGTGTTTGTCTCAATCAGTCCTTCTGTCTCCATCCTCTGTCCTGCCTGATGTCTACATTTCCTATCTCAATTCCATTGTTTTCTTCATTCATGTCATCTATTTCTCCCTGACACCATGTCTTCTTTCCCCCTATCACTGCCTTCATCGCCTTCTCTTTCTCCAGCAGTCTGATCTCCTCTCTTAGTTTCTCCCTGTAACTCACTACCTCCCTACATCTCACTTTCTCTCAGGCGGTCCATCTCCATGTGTTTCTTCTTTTCCATCTCTCTTTTCCTCTCTTTCTTCCTCCACCACTCTTGCTCCTCTCCCTGATCCTGATTGGTGCTCTCCTCCTCACAGTCTGAAGGGGTCATGTGTTTTCTCTCCTGTCTTCTTCCTCTTCTCAGCTCTCTGAGTGGCTCCTACTGGTGGTGGTGCTCCTACTGGTGGTCTGCCAGCTGATCTGCTCCCCACTGGTCTTGGCCAAATCAAGCTGCATGGACAATTTGTTTTAAATTACAGGCTGAAAGCCAGAATTTGGCTGAACATCAGTGTTTCACATTTCATGATTTCATAAATAACGAGCGTTAAAGATTTATATTCACACATTTAGACCTGAAGAAAGGAAAAGGAATATATCCAATGCTACATTATGATTATACCATACAATTAAGGGAACTTATTTTTTATTGTTTCACTACACTTCAAAAGTAGCTGTAAATATTTATTGAAGGAAATGTCTTTTTCTTTACCTTCCTCATTCTCTTGATCCCAATCCTGCCATCTAGTGGATCCATCATTAGTAGATGGTAAAACTTTAAGCGCTGGGAAGTTTCCCTGAGGATCCACTGCCTCTCCAGCTGCTGGGCGTGGTTCAGCACCATGGTCTTACGATGCTGGAGTCTCCTCTCCATCTCTCTGAACCGCTCATGGACCAGGCCGTCCAGGTAGCGCTGCCACTCCTGTTGCATGAAGAGGGCAATAGCTCTCTGGGAGGGAGATGGATGTTGATTACCAAAACAGCAAAATAGTTCAAACTAGTCAGATTAGTTCTACATACTAGATCATGGTTGAGACCATGTCATGTACAAAGAGAAAGGGATATTTCTAGTATGTTCTAGTATGATGTTCTTCTAATACTTTCTATTAATAATTGCAGTGACAGTTTTCCCTCTCGTGCAATATTGATGTTCTCCTACTTATCATGAATCTAATGGAAATGCAATTCAATCCTGATTAAGAAGCACTCACCATTTAAATTGGTCTTGTCTGCCTAAAATTAACATAACTGAATGTTGTGCATGTCATTTTGTCACGAATCTAACCCTTTTGTGATGTCATGCTGGGTCTTTACATCTTTTGGTGTTTCATCTGTAAATAGCCTGTATGGTTTAAATAACAATAACTTCTGGTTTATGAAGACTACTTTTGGACTCTGTTCTGCCCATAATATGTTTTATGTGTTATGGTGATTGAAGTTGAATTGTTTGTATAGGACTTTTATTTTGAATATTACTTTTATTTTGACGCCCACGAGATCGGGAAGCAATGGAAATGGAACAAACATCGTTCACATAGCAACACTGTCAACTGTCACAGCAAACTCAAGTTTAACGTATTTTTAATTTTTAATCTCATAGAAAGCAATGACTTTTCACTGTACTGCTCTGTCTATATGTTTATGCTTCCTAGCGTTAATATAAATTAAGCAGCGAGCCAAACTCCTTTTTCAAGAGCCAGGAAAATGAGCCTTCTTGCTCCTTTATTGACCACATTGAATGGAACAAAAAGGTTCATTCCCGATCTCGTGGGCGTCAAAATAAAAGTAATATTCAAAATAAAAGTCCTATACAAACAATTCAACTTCAATCACCAAAACACATCAAACATATTACGGGCAGAACAGACTCTTTGGCCACTGACGCTTTGACCACTGACAATGTCTCTCCCTCTTTCACTCTATCGTTTGGGGGATTCAGAGGACCGCCCCCCCCCCCTCCCCCAGCCGTCTCTGCTGGTCAAGAGTAAGTGTGGCGTCTCGCCCTCGGTGCAGGCTAGCCACTGCTCCTGTCCCCTCTCCTAGCACTCCTCCTCAAAGGCACAGCCTGAGCTCTCTCCCCTCCACTTCCCCCCCCCCCCTCTCTCTCTCTCTCTCTCTCTCTCTCTCTCTCTCTCTAAGCTCCTCCTCAATTGCACTGTTTAGTTTTCTGTAAGCCTGCTACACTGAATAAACAGTCTACAGTTCATATTCACAGTCTCTCCCTTCACCTCACTGCAGAAACATAATAGGGTTCACCCAAAGAACAGGAAAGTTGAGATTCAATTTTGATTGTAAGTATGTGTGTAGATACTGTATGCAATATGTGCCATTGTTATAGCCTGATGCCTTTGAATAGTTGACCTCCTATCATAATGAGAATCAGTAAGATGATCTTGTGCAAAATGCAGTAATTCAGTAATGCAGGTCAGATCAGTGTTGCTGCTTTGATGTGCAGTTCTCTGTGTTTCTGGAAGGTGCCCCTAACAACACACAGCCTATATCTGAGCATCACAGTGGTAATGTTATGTTTATAGAAACAATAGTGAACAGACTTTTACCTACATTTCCATTGCCTCAAAACACTTGACACTTGATTTCATTATTTATTCTTTATAGTAAGTAATAATGTTGTACTGTTTGTGTAAATTGCACTATTGTAGGATGCAATGTGTTACCATAATGAACTCTCATTCACTGTTTCATAAAATAGTATATTTTACTCATATTAGTATAGTCATAGTCATAGTGTATAGAAACAATAGCGAACAGAATTGTACCTACATTTGAAATGCTTTAACACACTTGATCTCAGTATTTCTTCATATATTTAACTCTTCGAAGTAAGTTTTATTTTGGTACCATTGCAGGATGTAATGTGTTGCCATACTGAACTCTCATTTACTTTTTCATTAATTAGTATATTACACAGAAATTACAGGTTAAATTGTGATTTTGCTTGGCTGTTTAATGATATGGCATTCATCATGTTGCACACCAGTTTCATTTTCAGTCAGAATCTCATGAAGTTTAGTAGTTTAGTAAGGAAACTAGTGTTCAGTGGTATATGGGCCAATGGTTTTTGTACCAGAGCTGAACATGCTGCCATCACTGCTGCGGCCTCAGAGCACAGTAGTACACAGCAGAGTCAGATATCTGAAGGTCCTGGATTGATAGAGGAACAGTTTTTGTGCTGGTGTCGAGACTTGCATTGAATCTTTCTTTAAATTTCACTCTCAGTGATCCTCCTCAGAGGTAAGCATGTTGAGTATAATTTAGGGGCATACTTTTAGCTTTTGTTGGAACCAGAATAAGTATGGATACGGACATCATCAGTAATGTATTTGCAGTGGAGTGTAACATGTCCTCCTTCTGCAGCAGCCATTTTCATCTGGTTGTTCAAGTCTGTCCTCAGCTCCGCAATCTACAAAAACAAAGTTACACAATGAGAAGTGTGGAGGAGTAAAACACTAAACAGTAATGTGGGAAATGAACAGAGGTATACTTACCCAAAATAACAAACCAACCAGAAGGAAATAACCAATGAAGGTCATAGTGTCAGGAATACTGCTACTCATCACAGTGTTCAGATGAGCTCCAGACCAGAGTCCTGCTGGGTTTACTGTGGTTGTTTCTGTTGTGTTCTGTGCCTAAATAACAGAGTCAATACAAAATAGGAGCAGATGAATTAAGAGCTTCTGAAATCTCTATGATGAAAGTGGATATGCCTCCACCTTGTGGTGAATTAGAAACCATGTCAGTCATACTTGCTTGTCTCTTGTAATTACACCACCAACATATTAGCACTGTGTGACATTTCAACTAATCTTAAGTAACATCCCGTTGGTAATTAATTGCACTGGAGTTGATGTTTTGGTTAGGAATAGTGTTAGGATATATATATATATAAGTGCATATTGTTAATGTGCTGTTACACAATGATTCTAAATATGCTATTGAAGGTTTCATCATACTGTCACAGGAGCAATGTAAAGTGGTTTGTTCATATGCTTCTTCATTGTTTCTTCATTACTGAGAAAATGTAGATTTAATGAGATTATAGATCATTTGTAATGGAGACAGTGATGATATACCCAAGTCACACGCACACACTTTCCAAGCTGATAAAACAGAACAAGAGCTGAATTACTTGAAGCTACAGCAAGAAAAAAAAGAAACTATTAAATCTGATGTGCATGATATATACTTGTAGTGACCAAATGAAAGTGTGTTTTTGTTACTTCTTGTCGTGTGTAAATCATTTAGTCTGTTGTCCCTATCTTCATAGAAATGTGTTGGTGTTCCCTTAATGCAAGGGGTTTTTGTGTGAGTGCTGAGTGTGCAGCTGTCACTGTGGGCCTCAGAGCACAGTAGTACACAGCAGAGTCAGACACTTGCAGATTCTGGATGATCAGAGGAACTGAGCTGGAGGTGACGTTTAGGTTGGAGTGAAATCTCTCATTGAACTCAGTGCCATTTTCCCCAATTCCATAATTGTCTCTTTTAAGTATAAATTTGGGGAAGTCCTTTGGTCTTTGTATATACCAGTAAAGGTCTTGTGTTGATCTAGTTGTTTTGTATCCACAGTTGAGAGTCACCGTTCCTCCCTCAATGTGAATCATCTCCCCTTCTGGCTGTTCCACAGCGTCCTGCCCTCTGCATCCTAAAAGAAAAACCACTGGCTCAGAACACCACTAAGAGTTTGTATCATGCACTGAAAACATTTCAATAAATCTAATAGAAAAAAACAACATTAGCACTAGTTAATGCCTTACCAAGTATGCAGAAGACAATTATAAAAAACTTTTGAACCCAAAACATCATGTTTTTTCTAAGCCTTTGTGCTATCCAGTAGACTGTCAATACAAAACTGAGGAAACATTCTTTCCTTAGTCTTTTCTCTCACAGGCAGTCACATGTTCGACTCCGCCCATCCTACTTGGAAACATATCAGATCTAGATGAGTGAGTGTATTATCAGTGTGTTATCAGGCTTATGGCACGGTAAAAACAATTTCTCTTCTACTCAAAAGATAAGAAAATAAATTCCGTCAAATTTGAATTGAAATAAATTCCTGGACCATGAAATCTTCCAAGAAACTCAAACATTCAAACTGAATGATGAAGTAAAATAAGACGTACTGTAGTAAAATAGTCAGTCACAGACTAGGCCTGTATTGCCACCATGTGGTCAATTGTTTACATTGCAGAGACAAACAATTAATTTGTCCTCAAATTCAGTCAGAGCAGTAAGTAGGTGAGAGGATCCATTCTAAGTGTGTGAAGTGCCCCAAAAGAAAGAAATTCAAAAGAGAAGGTGCTAATACTAAAGAGCGGTTGTCTTAGTAATCACAAGATCATCAGACACAATAGAGACATAACACTTCATGGACAAAAGGGTTTATTACATAATTCCTCCAGTCATATGGATAGAAATTAACTAGCTGACTTTGCATTCATGGCTGAACATTTTTAATTTAAACATTTGAAGTGAATTTGGCAGTGAATGCCAGTAATGTAGATTTATTGTGATGTACAGGCATGTTTTTCCCTCAGTGCAGTCAGGTTTTTGTATGGCAGACTGTGGTTTTGTGTCACTGTGGGCGTCAGAGCACAGTAGTACAGTGCAGAGTCAGACACTTGAACAGAGGAGATCTGCAGAGACAATCGAGTTTTCTCTTCATTCACCCTCACAGATATTCGGTGATCTACATCTGATCTCAGATCATCTCCTGCAGTGTTGGGAGTGAGCACCAGAAACTCTGGAGCTGATCTGGGATACTGGCGATACCACAGTAGAGTAAATGCTGAAACGGTGTAGTCACACGACAGCATCACATTTTCTCCTTCAATGCCTTCTCTTCTGATTTATTTGGTTTAATGTCAACTGCAAAATGACCACCTGTGGAAGACATTAATTTCAATGTGTATTCTTATGAGAGTAATACCTCTCACACAAGAATGTATCACTATAAAGGTCTAACTCAACAGCTGTGGTGCACTTGAAGATCTCAAACTTAGAAATGTTTATGACTTCCACTCACCTATAAGAGAAGCCAGAAGCAGAAAAAAGCTGAGAGCCATTGTCCCGTGTGACAGATGATGTTTGACATCAACCCTGAGCACTCGCACCTCCTCAGTTCAGCCTCTGTGTCTCTGGATCACAACACACTTCCTCAGACACATTCTTCACCCAGCCCCTCCTCTGGAGTAATGTCACATGATGCTATCATGAGTGAAAGACATTCTTAATGTTCCACAGCGGTTCATGATGGAAATGAAAGCAATCGTTTAGGGTTTTCATATCATCATGACTTCAGATGAGTTGGTCAATTAATTCACTTCCTTTGGTGTGAAATGACACACTGATTGTACGAGTTCTGAGTGTGTGGCTGTGACCGTGGGCTTCTGAATCAGACCCTTGCACCTTCTGGATGGTCAAAGAAATAGTTTTTGTGTTTGTTTCTCTAGAAAACTTGAGTTTCCTCTTTCTTTAGTTTCACCATCAGACGAGGATCTACTCCTGACCTTTGGGGTTGTCCAGTGCTGTGTAGCATGAGCAGGAGAAACTGAGGAGCTGATCTTGGATACTGGCGATACCACTGTAGACTTAATGCTGAAGAATTAGAGGTTACTATTAGATTCCTCCCTGATTGAAACTCCAGTTCTGTCTGGAGTGATTTTATTTCCCATACAAACACATGAAAAGAGCAAAAACCAACATACAGTGAATTGTCATTTGAAGTGTTAAATAATGCATTGTGATTTATGCACATGTCAGAATGCAGTGCCCTGCAGGAGACTCCCTTATGTCTGACACACCACTGACACCATGACACCTCATAGTGGCTGAAATGGGAATTACAGCATGTCAACCTATTTTTGTCATTGTAGTCTTGTCTTGACAGTTTTAAAGCCTTAATAGTTGCGTGTCATTTCTACAAAAACTTTTGAGCTCAGTAATTACCTCAAGTGAGTTCAAATTGATAATTGAACTGTTAACATATACAATGTTGAAGCATTTAGCAACTGGACTGGAGAGAGGTTTATCTTACTTGTTGTTTTCCTTCAATGCTTTGAGATGTTTGCCTGGGCTATGCTCTAACTGAAAAGCAACAGGGTTTTTGGATGGTGGCTTTTGCTCAGTCTTACATAATTACAGATGTAGCTCATATATAAATGTTACCTTTGCTTTGGCTGTGAAGGTTAGCACTGAATAGAGCACCATAGTGAATTCACACAAGGTTCACAACACACATCTCTGTTACAAATATCATTTCAGCACATGTGTGTGAGCTCCTCCTCTAGAACCATGCCAGAGTAGCTGTAGTGTCTCTCCATAGGGATCTCTGTGTGAAGCTTTGAAGAGGAAACACAGTGACCATTTGTTTTATAGATAGGGACTGTGTTTTATTGAGAATCATTCACAATATAGATACAATAGATAGTCTGACACGGTGTTCTTGTATTGGGTTATTGTGTTTTTCTCTAATCTGATCACAATTGTTATCAGTAGTTAGTTATAATTATTTAGCCTACAGGCCAAAGCTATATGTAGCTTTACTTGGTTTGTTTTTCTTCATTGCTTTATGGAGCGTACCAACATCAGAATCAGAATAAGAATTGTTTTTATTGCTAAATAAGTTTACGCCTACCAGGAATTTGCTTTGGCATATTGGAGCAGACAATAAACATAAAACATAATAAGTACTACAGAACATAAGCTCTTTAATAGGGTTTATGTTGGAACCAGAATAGCTAGGCCAGTCCTGTGCTAGATTATCAGTGCTTTCTTTGTGATGTCAGACTAGGTTCATGTTATGTCATAATAAGCAGCAGCAGGCAAACATTCTAAAGTTTGTTTTGGGCTTTTTTCATTTAGTCCTCTTCTGCTTTTACTGAAAGTTATGAACTATGCTGCCTGCTCAGGTACTCAGGAATACCTTCAAGTGGATAACTAGAGACAGTCTCGCAGTGTTGCTTACTAACACAGTGAGTAAGAATGCTATTTCAGCTATTTTATTTCAGTTCCTGTTTCTTCAAGACACTTAAAGCTTGTAATGAGGACAGATGTTTGGTGCCAATGGAAACAATGTTGTTGTTTGTTTGTTTAATGATGTGAGAAAGAAAGACATACACATCTCAAACAGGCCTTTTGTATCATGGTGTTTGATTCTTGTCATTGTGGCCCTCAGAGAACAGTAGAAGATGAATGTTTCTAGTTTTATTTGAGACACGAGCAGTATTAGTTGCAGTAATATGGATCAATTATATTGTGCAAAATAAAACATACTAGTCATTTGGTCAGAGTAGTTTAGTGAGGGTTAAAATAGGGTTTTTGATAAAGTCCTTTACATTTACATTTAGCAGACGCTTTTATCCAAAGCGACTTACATATGTGTGACTTACAATGTATACACATTTTACATTTACACTGATGGCACACTGCACATCAGGAGCAATTAGGGGTTCGGTGTCTTGCTCAAGGACGCTTCGACAGGGAATCGAACTAGCAACCTTCTGATTACTAAACGACTTCTCTACCTCCTGTACCACTGTCGCCCCCCCTTTAACCGTGGGACCCAGAGCACAGTTTAACACAGCAGAGTCAGACACTTGTAAACACTTCAATTTAGTTTGGAGTGAAATTTCACATTGAACTTGATCTCCTGTTGCTTTGTATGCCTTGGAGATCTTAAACACATCCACAATGCTTAGTATTATTCATCACACCAACACTACAACATCAGTGATCATGATTTGAATAGTTATCTTACCTGAGTGACATGAGGAATAAGTAGTGTTTGAATGCACTGCTTCATGATTATGTGTGAATGGAACAGTTCAAAGTAGTCTTATTGTCAAACAGGGAACTCTGAACTAACACTCTTAATGAGAAATGCCATGAGGAAAATGGAAAGGGCTCAGTGTTGCAGTTCAGGTAACATGTAGTATTGTAGTTCAGATAATATTTTACAACTTCTTTTTTAATTGTTGTTGTAGTAATATTAGAAGTATTTGGTTCAATTAGCACTAGTTGTGATGAATACCAATTATGATGTAACTCAAATCTGGTGCTTGTCTTTCTCTGTACCCATCTCTGTCACTGTAACAGTTTATAATGATGCCCCTCATTTCAATGATGCAACAGGTGTAACCACAGATGCTGTTCACAGGAAAACCTCTGATGGTGTTAAACTGAGCACTGACAGGAAATTACTTTGATCTCTCTGAATGAAAGACATCCTATTTTAAATGTGTGTTTTTGTACAGCTTTTCAAAGACTTTATCACTGGGCTGATCCCATAGAGCACAGTAGTAGAGTGCTGTGTCTGCCAGAGTCAGATGATTAATGCTGAGTTCAGTAGACGTTTCATCAGCATTAGAGGTAAATCGTGTGTCAGAACTTTGGGAAGCAGCAGGACTTGATCGAGCACTTTTGTATAAAAGCCATTGTGGTGCCTGATCAGGATACAGGATACCAGTAGAGCCTAACATAACGGCTGCTGGTGTCATATGAACATTTCAGGGTCACTGTCATTCCTTCTGGGTGACTGACACTGTCGCGATCAGGGTCAAGTTTGTCAGCCATTATTTCTGAAAAGCAAACACGTTAGAGTGCAATTTCTTTTATCATGTTTAAGATTTCATATACAGAATAATTAAAACATCATTAGAAACTGAACATGTCTAAATAGTTTACCAGTGGTGATGATGAGAATCAAAAGTAGTGATTTGTCCATGTTGCTGCCAGATCAAATTCAGTGTTCTTGACATGTATGTCATTTGTTCTCTGTCGTGCTGCTCTATGTACAGCTGAAAGTGTCTGCACCTTTTTAATGAAAAGGGAAATACAACAGGAAGTTACTCTCTTCTCTTGTCAGTCAGCACACAATGTCATTGCTACACCCATTAATAATCCCATGCTCATCTTCATCGACTGGATCATGGCTGAAGTTTATGATTCATGCCAACAACAAGGTCAGTTTAGTCAGAGTCCTATAATGTCTGTGGTTCAGTCTAAGTCTCCATCTATCTGTCTTGGTCTAACATGTTTAGGGTTTGCGCAGTACCCCGGTGACCCCCTCGGTGTCTTGCTATTGAATCATTGCCTCCTTGAGGTTGGAATAGATATTGCACAAACACTCATATCTTTTACTGGCCTTTGGGACTGGAGATGACATGGCATTATAAAGAGTTCAGGACAGACTCCTAAAACTCTGTAACTTTTAAACTTAATAAACTTTAAGGGGAGAGAAATGCATCTATGTGCCTTTCTTCTGTTTATATGCTATTGCACAAACATTATTTACTTTCAAAGGTTTTATTAATTTCCAGTAACAAACTTGGCCATCATTATGCATGTTATAAGTAGATCATAAAGCAATGAATCAACAGCAATTGTATGACAGTGTATATGAATAAAATTAGTCCCAGAAATATGGTTTACCATCTTTTTTGAGTTTAAAATACTTTTGTAACTGACTGTTGGTTCCTATTTTGCACACTGCAGACTGTATACTGTTAACTGTTTTATTTTCTCTTGACTTGATATGTGAACAAAAAGATGATAGTTAAGCCTTGTAGGTCAGATTTAGACAGAGCAGGTTTTTGTGTTGAGATGTGTGTTTGTCATACACTGTAGGCTGCAGAGCACAGTAGTAGAGCAGAGGTCTGAGAGTTCAGCAGAGGAGATCTCCAGATTGTCATTCTCCCTGACAGCCGAGGGTCTACATCTGATGTCTGATTTTCCCAACAACATGAATTCCAAGAGGATACTGAGGAAGTGGTTTTGGATACTGCAGATCCCATCGTAGAGTGGGTGAGCCTTCAGTGGAGGAGCCACAGGGAAAGGCTCAATCAGATATCTCCAGAGCAGAGACCTCAGTCCTGTTGGGGGCAGTTTCATCCCCATTAATGAGTCCTGTGAGAGGAGAACAAATATAATTTCCCTTTATAAGCTTTTATGTGGAACAATTTGTAGCAATTTTGTCCTGTGGCAGAAAACTGTAAATGTAGCCTGAATACATTTGGAATCATTCAAAAGTCATGAAAAACAGCAATATGTAAACTATTTGACCTGGCTGTGAAGAGTAGCACTAAATGCACTGAATAGAGAAGCAAAACTCAACAAGGTTCAAAACACAGCAAAGAGTGGAGCTGAAGCAGCTTAAATTTAAGATGTCAGATTTGTTTCATGTATAAGACTGTTAAACTTTTTGAATCAGTTTAAATATGAGTTCCCCTCTGAAATCAAAACAGATATGTGTCAGACTTTAATTTTCCATAAAAGGGTTGTTTAACTTGAAACCTTGAGGACTTTCTAATTCAGAGGAGATTCTTACATTAACACTAAGTAGTAGTAGTAGTAGTAGTCCTTTATTGTTACAGTACAAGCACACAAGTACACAAGTACCAGCAACACAGCCTGTCACTAGTAAACTAGCGAAAATGGCAATCCCCCCGTCCATAAGGGGGTAGACAGGACGGGAAGACAAGGTTGAGGGAAGAATTGCAGCATAAACATGAGGAAAGGGAGGAGAGAAAAAAAAGGCGACCCCCACACTGTAAGCCCCAATAAGTTGAGTTTACTTAAAAAATTTGAGGAAAGTGGTTGCCTTAAAAACATCGAGTAATCTCTAATGAAAACTTGAGTACATTTAACTTAAAATCTATTGCAATATCAACTGCTTTGCATAGTGACTACACTTAAAGCATTAAGTTCAATGAACATTAAAATTCCAAGTTGATTCAACTTAAAATCTATTGCAATACACTAAGCCCAGATAAGTTGAGTTTACTTAAAAAAATTGAGGAAAGTGGTTGCCTTAAAAACATCAAGTAATGTGTAATGAAAACTTGAGTACATTTAACTTAGAATCTATTGCAATATCAACTGCTTTGCATAGTGATTAAACTTAAAGCATTAAGTTCAATGCACTTAATTCCGAAGTTGATTTCACTTAAAATAAAATCGCTAAAAAAATCGCTTTGCATAATTAATACACTTAAGTGTGTAAGTTCAATGCACTTAATTACAAGTTCAAAATGACAAGTTTTTTATTTCACTTTTATTTCAACACTTTTTAGAAAACCAAAAATACAAAAATGTAAAAAATAAATAAAAAAATAAACGTTTTTTTTATTATTGCAACCAGTTAGCACCTACTCGCAAGCTTGTATCTTGTGGCAGCTTGCATTTCCCCAAATTAAGCATAACCTGAACGTACACAGACATTCCTGATATAAACATGGAAAAGGCTCTGTTCTTGCTTAACTTCCATGTTTTAGTCTATAACGTTTAAATAGCTGTGCTCTCTTTTCACAGCTATGAGGACAGTACTTGCACTTCCAAAACATTGTAAAAAAACAAGAGGAGCGTTTCAAATAAACATGCTCCGCATTCAAGTTGTGACCACGTTAGGTTAACCACGGCTGATTTGTAGTTTGTTTTTTTGCCAAATTAATTACAGACTTAATTTACTTAATGCTTTTCAGCTGTCAAGAGCATTCACATTCCCACAATGCACTCTGGTCATGACTAAAACTCAGTAATTGAAAGCCGCTTAACACTTAGGTTATCTACAAAGTAGTAGAATATACTTCGAATTTTTTAGTAATGTCATCACACTTAATAGAATATACTTAACATTTGGTAGTAATATCATAAAACTTAAATACTTTAAGTGAATAAAACTCAGTAATTGAAAGCCACTTAACTTAAGTTAACACTTATGTTTACTCATTCGACTATATCTACAAAGTACTTAGAATTTTGTAGTAATGTCATTACCCTTAGTAGAATATACTTAACATTTAGTAGTAATGTCATAAAACTTAATTTTTTTAAGTGCACTGTAATTAAATTAAATTAAATTAAATTAAATTAAATTAAACAGTAGACTTGATAAGAAATTGGGACTAACAGTGCAGACTATGCTCCTAAAGGAGTACAGTGTGGGAGCAGGAAAAAAAACACCTCAGCACATAAGCACATACATTTTACAACAAGACTTGCAACGGGGAGGGGGGAGGGGGGATGGAGGTAAACCAATACAGACAAGCAGCCAGCTGGATATCAGTGCCTTATTCAGGCGCCACTCACAACTCCGTCCTGTTGCACTGGGGGTATGAAGCGGCGAAGGCGTGGGATAGGGGGTGGGGGGAGTGAATGAATATCTGTGAATATTATGTACGTGTGTATGTATGTAAAGTTCATGCAAAGTTCATGTATGAGTAGGCCTGGGTTGTTCCTTCCCCCAGGCCACAAACAGACAGATTCTCAGTTCGCAAGATTGTCGTTGCCATGGAGACAGCCTTGAAAGGGTCCTGGACAGAGACAACAATCCACAGGTGTCTGTGGAAAGGGGGAAGGGAATGAGAGAGAGTCTCACTGCAGCAATCTTCAGGGGAGTTGTTTTTCCAGCAACGGCCTTGGCCAAGGCCCGTGCCGGTTGAGGGAGCCGAAAGCAGATAAGATTGGGATTGTTTGGTCTTGCAAGTAGCTGCATTCAATTTGCGCCTCTACTCATGAGACCTATTCTCCAATTTTAATAGCTAAATACTAAATAGCCTAAGTGAAGTGAAATTACACAAAATAAACTTCAGTATTGTTCAAGTTATGGTATTTCATTAATAACAAAGTCACCAGTTTGAGAGGGTAAATATCGCTTTTTTGAACAAACCAATTTCCAAAGTTGGAAGATAAATGTTTCGAATTCCTTTAAGAAAGAAAGTTGTTCTAAACTTTGATTTCTTAAAATTAAAAATAACCCACCAAAATGTACTTACTTACACTATTCTGAGTAGAAATAGTACAAGATCAGCAATTTTATTCATTTTTACTTATGTTTCCATGACAATAAAAAAATCCCTTACCAAATAAATGTAAGGCCACTCTGGATATGATTATGCATAACGCGTGTAACAAACGTAATACTACACAATATCCACTGCTGTGTTAATGTCTGAAATACTAAATCGTATCAGCTAAACAAAGATAAACTGTGTCACTGTTCTTGATACTGAAATTAGTGGAGAGGATCAACAGACCTCACATGCCACTTCTGACTACACACTACCAGTGTCCTTTAGCTTAGATCATTTAGTAAACCCACAGCGTCTGAAGGGAACATGGAGTTAAAAAATCTATATTGGTCACGTCAAACTGGGAGAAATGTTCAGGCACATAGTTTGGTACCACTTTACAATAAGGTTCCCTTTATAAAGGTTTATAAATGGTTTATAAATAGGTTATTAATTAGGTTGTAAACCCTTTGTAAGTCATTAATAAGCCATTATAAATGAGTTATAACACAGTTCTTAAAACATCGATGCCGGCTCACTATTTGGTAAGATCCCCATTTTGGCAACCCACTGTCTATCCCTTAACTGGCTATACTAGCCCATTGCACACTCCCTACCATTCTTGTATGTTACTACCAGCACGTAGAGATTACCCCCGCACCGTGGGGGGGCCTCGCATGGGGGGGGGGGGGGGGGGGCATGCGAGTTTTTTTTTTTTTTTTAATTTGAATTACATGGGATGCACACTATGTCCTTATTGTCTTGTCTGTGTTTCCAGAGTTGATATAGAAATAAAGAAAAATATATTTAATTGTGCTTTCTTCGTTAGGTAGCCTAGTGAAGTGACGACATAGGTCAGAAGGTCACAGACCGGCGCGCCCACGACAAATAGGGAGCTTGAGTTTTGATATCTTGCCTATATGTGGGGGGGGGGGGCTCTCGTGTTTCCGTTACGGTACTGGTTACTACCCAACTCGTTTTGAACGTGTTCTCCCTATGTGTATGTGATTTGTGTATGTTGTGTCTGGATGCTACTGGATGGCCTAAAATTTCCCTCAGGATTAATAAAGTATCCATCCATCCATCCAAGATCAAGTTACTGCTTACTACTCATTAATCTTATGAGTTACTAACAGGTATAACTGGCAAAAGGGAGCCTTATTGTAAAGTGTGAAACAAATCATCATCTATTAATCAGCTACTGTCATTTATAACTGGCAAAGGGAACCTTATTGTAAAGTGTGAAACAAATCATCATCTATTAATCAGCTACTATCATTTATAACTGGCAAAGGGACCTTATTGTAAAGTGGTGAAACAAATCATCATTTATTAATCAGCTACCAACATGTATAACTGGCAAAAGGGAGCCTTATTGTAAAGTGTGAAACACATCACCATTGATAAATGAGTAACTAACATTCACATTTACCTAATATAAGTTTTTCACATGGAATGGAAAGTAAGATGCAACAGATACGAGCAAAAATAATGTATTCACACATGTTAAAAATCAACAGTCAAAATGATTAAACGGTTGAGTACAAGTGATGCTTATATTTAGACATAAAAGCTTTACGCAGACATCAATAAAACACTTTAAAGAAATAATGAGATTCAGACTGGAAAGGCTTTTCGTATATCCATGAACAACCGTCCAAGTGGCCCATCAGGGTGACCAGAGCCAAAAAGTCAATCATTTTATCCGGATCACGGCACCGTTGAAACAAGTCCTGCGTTGTGTTCTGTGTGAGTCTGTTTGCTGGGCAAGAAATGGCCACGCACTGAAGTTCTGATGCTTTGTTCCAGCGAAGTGGAGCTCCGTACACTGTACACAATAACATACAACGAGACAGTCTGTAACATGCAGTCGTCAAACACACTGGATATTAGCCTGTTAGCAGAGGGAAAACGTATGCTAGGAACCTCATGGCATAAGACAAAACAAGATAAATGCATTAAATATCACATCGTATGCATCACATGTTGCAGTTCACAATCTTTTAGTATATACGCCGTTATGTCATCATAATACCATGACTTTGAGGGTTTATCACTTATAAATATACGTATAGTTTCTTTGACATACCTCTCTTCAGATCAGCAACTTCAAACTGAAGCCTAAAAGGAGAGATGCCAATAAAACCGAGTTTCTTAAAGGGGCAATACAAGTTGTACTCAGTGTGTTCAAATAACAAGATTTAGTATATACAAATCATGATCAAATATGTAACCGAGTCCAAAATAGTTGCATTCATTTCATGAAATGTCACCAAATCCTGATTTGTTTATATTTAATCTTGTTATTTGAACACACTGAATACGTGAACTTCTATTGCCCCTTTAAGCAACTTGGCTTAGTTTGTATCTCAGTTTTGCATGCTACTACCCAGCAGTAGTACTGGGCAGTAGCATGCTAACTTTAGATAGCTGGCTGACACACCTCGCAAATCCCCTCAGACGTATTTTTCAGTTTAAATAAATGGGTTTCTACATTGCATAGTGTCTCGGTAACTTTTTTTAAAAATCTAAGCAAAACAAGTAAAACAAACAACTTTTAAATCGCTGTTTATCTTCTGGGTAGTAGCATGCTAAACTGAGATGCAAAGAGAGGTATGTCAAAGAAACTATACGTATATTTATAAGTGATAAACCCTCAAAGTCATTGTATAATGATGACATAACGGTGTATATACTAAAAGATTGTGAACTGCATCATGTGATGCATACGATGTGATAATTAATGCATTTATCTTGTTTTGTCTTATGCCATGAGGTTCCTAGCATACGTTTTCCCTCTGCTAACAGGCTAATATCCTGTGTGTTTGACGACTGCATGTTACAGACTGTCTCGTTGTATGTTATTGTGTACAGTGTACGGAGCTCCACTTCGCTGGAACAAAGCAACAAAGTTACCGAGACACTATGCAATGTAGAAACCCATTTATTTAAACTGAAAAATACGTCTGAGGGGATTTGCGAGGTGTGTCAGCCAGCTATCTAAAGTTAGCATGCTACTGCCCAGTACTACTGCTGGGTAGTAGCATGCAAAACTGAGATACAAACTAAGCCAAGTTACTTAAAGGGGCAATAGAAGTTCACGTATTCAGTGTGTTCAAATAACAAGATTAAATATAAACAAATCAGGATTTGGTGACATTTCATGAAATGAATGCAACTATTTTGGACTCGGTTACATATTTGATCATGATTTGTATATACTAAATCTTGTTATTTGAACACACTGAGTACAACTTGTATTGCCCCTTTAAGAAACTCGGTTTTGTTGGCATCTCTCCTTTTAGGCTTCAGTTTGAAGTTGCTGATCTGAAGAGAGGTATGTCAAAGAAACTATACGTATATTTATAAGTGATAAACCCTCAAAGTCATGGTATTATGATGACATAACGGCGTATATACTAAAAGATTGTGAACTGCAACATGTGATGCATACGATGTGATATTTAATGCATTTATCTTGTTTTGTCTTATGCCATGAGGTTCCTAGCATACGTTTTCCCTCTGCTAACAGGCTAATATCCAGTGTGTTTGACGACTGCATGTTACAGACGGTCTCGTTGTATGTTATTGTGTACAGTGTACGGAGCTCCACTTCGCTGGAACAAAGCATCAGAACTTCAGTGCGTGGCCATTTCTTGCCCAGCAAACAGACTCACACAGAACACAACGCAGGACTTGTTTCAACGGTGCCGTGATCCGGATAAAATGATTGACTTTTTGGCTCTGGTCACCCTGATGGGCCACTTGGACGGTTGTTCATGGATATACGAAAAGCCTTTCCAGTCTGAATCTCATTATTTCTTTCAAAGTGTTTTATTGATGTCTGCGTAAAGCTTTTATGTCTAAATATAAGCATCACTTGTACTCAACAGTTTAATCATTTTGACTGTTGATTTTAACATGTGTGAATACATTATTTTTGCTTGTATCTGTTGCATCTTACTTTCCATTCCATGTGAAAAACTTATATTAGGTAAATGTGAATGTTAGTTACTCATTTATCAATGGTGATGTGTTTCACACTTTACAATAAGGCTCCCTTTGCCAGTTATACATGTTGGTAGCTGATTAATAAATGATGATTTGTTTCACACTTTACAATAAGGTTCCCTTTGCCAGTTATAAATGATAGTAGCTGATTAATAGATGATGATTTGTTTCACACTTTACAATAAGGTTCCCTTTGCCAGTTATAAATGATAGTAGCTGATTAATAGATGATGATTTGTTTCACACTTTACAATAAGGTTCCCTTTGCCAGTTATAAATGATAGTAGCTGATTAATAGATAATGATTTGTTTCACACTTTACAATAAGGTTCCCTTTGCCAGTTATAAATGACAGTAGCTGATTAATAGATGATGATTTGTTTCACACTTTACAATAAGGCTCCCTTTTGCCAGTTATACCTGTAAGTAACTCATAAGATTAATGAGTAGTAAGCAGTAACTTGATCTTGGATGGATGGATGGATACTTTATTAATCCTGAGGGAAATTTTAGGCCATCCAGTAGCATCCAGACACAACATACACAAATCACATACACATAGGGAGAACACGTTCAAAACGAGTTACCAGTACCGTAACGGAAACACGAGAGCCCCCCCCCCCCACATATAGGCAAGATATCAAAACTCAAGCTCCCTATTTGCCGTGGGCGCGCCGGTCTGTGACCTTCTGACCTATGTCGTCACTTCACTAGGCTACCTAACGAAGAAAGCACAATTAAATATATTTTTCTTTATTTCTATATCAACTCTGGAAACACAGACAAGACAATAAGGACATAGTGTGCATCCTATGTAATTCAAATTGAAAAAAAAAAAAAAAAACTTTGGTGCGGTGCGGGGGTAATCTTTACGTGCTGGTAGTAACATACAAGAATGGTAGGGAGTGTGCAATGGGCTGGTATAGCCAGTTAAGGGATAGACAGTGGGTTGCCAAAATGGGGATCTTACCAAATAGTGAGCCGGCATCGATGTTTTAAGAACTGTGTTATAACTCATTTATAATGGCTTATTAATGACTTACAAAGGGTTTACAACCTAATTAATAACCTATTTATAAACCATTTATAAACCTTTATAAAGGGAACCTTATTGTAAAGTGGTACCGAAAAACTGTTCAGGTGGCGCGAGGTTTTGGTCTTTATAGCCCGGAACCTTCTGCCAGATGGGAGTCTTTGGAATAGGTGGTGACCGGGATGGGAAGGATCAGCGATGATCGTGCATGCTCTCTTGCTGGTCCTGGAGTGGAACAGGTCTAGGAGAGACGGCAGGTCGCAGCCGATGACTCGGCCTTCTCGGCTGACCGAATGATCCACTGCAGTCTGCCTTTGTCTTTTGCAGTAGAGGCAGCGAACCAGATGGTAATTGATGAGGTGAGGATTGACTCAATGATGGCTGTGTAGAACTCGACCATCACTTTCTGCGGCATGTTGAATTTTTTTAGCTGCCGAAGGAAGAACATCCTTTGCTGGGCCTTCTTGATTGTGGAGGTGATGTTCTCCGACCACCTTAGGTCCTGTGCCATAATTGTTCCCAGGAATCTGAAAGACTCCACAGTGTTAACTGGGGAGTCACACATGATGAGGGGGATGGTTGGGGCTGGGCTCCTCCTGAAGTCTGCTACCATCTCTACTGTTTTACAGGCGTTCAGCTCCAGGTGATTCTGGCTGCACCAGGGTTGTGTCATCCGCAAATTTAAGGAGTTTGACAGAGGGGTGGCTGGAGGTGCAGTTGTTGGTGTAGAGGGAGAAGAGTAAAGGAGAGAGCACACAGCCTTGTGGGGCTCCAGTGCTGATGGTCCGGGGCTCCGAGACAAGCTTGCCCAGCCTCACACGCTGCTTCCTGTCTGACAGGAAGTCAGTGATCCACCTGCAGGTGGGCTCAGGCACGCTCAGCTGTGTTAGCTTGTCTTGGAGGAGAGCTGGGGCGATGGTGTTGAATCCGGAGCTGAAATTCACAAACAGGATCCTGGCGTAGGTGCCGGGGGAATCAAGGTGCTGGAGGATGAAGTGGAGTCCCATGTTAATTGCGTCATCTACAGACCTGTTGGCTCTGTAGGCAAACTGCAGTGGGTCGAGGAGGTGGTTGGTGATGGCCTTGAGGTGGGTCAGCATGAGGCGCTCAAAGGTCTTCATTACCACAGAGGTCAGGGCGACTGGTCTATAGTCATTAAGGCCAGTGATCCTCTGCTTTTTGGGAACGGGGATGATGGTGGAGGTTTTAAAGCAGGCAGGGACCACGCATTCAGCCAGTGAGGTGTTAAAGATGTCCGTGAACACTGGAGACAGCTGGTCCGCACAGTACCTTAGTGTGGAGGGAGAGACAGCATCTGGTCCAGCTGCTTTGCGGGGGTTCTGTCTTTTTAAGAGCTTATTGACATCCCTCTCCTGAATGGAGAGAGGTGTGATGGGGGGGAGAGGGCTGTCTGGGATAATTCTGTGGGAGAGGGTGGAGTCTTTGTCCAGGCTGGGAAGAGTAGATGTGATAGCTGTGGTGGGGACAGGGTTAGGACTGGTCCATTGTCTGTCGAATCTACAGTAGAAGTCATTCAGATCATTTGCCAGTCTAAGGTCTTCCATAGAGTGGGGGGATTTGGTTTTGCAGCCTGTGATCACCTGAAGGCCTTTCCAGACTGACGAGGAGTCATTGGCTGCAAATTGATGTTCCAACTTCTTAGAGTACTGTCGTTTGGCCTCCTTAATCTCCTTGCCAAAAGAGTATTTCGCCAGTCTGTACCTATCCTTGTCCCCACTCTTGAAAGCCTCCTCCTTCTCCAAACGAAGCTGTTTGAGTCTTGCAGTGAACCAAGGCTTGTCGTTGTTGTAGATAACCCTGGTGCGTGTTGGAATACAGCTGTCCTCGCAGAAGCTAATGTATGACGTCACAGCCTCTGTATATTCGTCCAGACTGCTGGAAGAAGTTCTAAAAATGTCCCAGTCTGTGTCATCCAGGCAGCCACGCAGCTCATCCACAGCTTCTCTGTTGTTCCAGTTTTTTGTTCTCCGCACAGCAGGTTTAGAAATGTTAAGTTTTTGTCTCTAAGCCGGGATCAGGTGAATAAGAGCGTGGTCGGATAGCCCCAGAGCAGCGTGTGAAACTGCATGATAAGCCCTGCTGATGGTGCTGTAGCAGTGGTCCAAAGTATTCTCCTCCCTGGTCGGGCATTTGACTAACTGTATTTCAGGAGTTCGTGAGTGAGGTTGCCCTCATTAAAATCTCCAATGACAATAACAGGAGAGTATGTATTATCTCTCCTACTCTCCACTCCTAATACTATAGTTGACGTTGAGCCTCTCGCACGTCAGCTTGCGGTGGGATGTAAACTCCAGCTAGAATAAAAGAAGTGAATTCACGGGGAGAGTAGAACGGTCTGCAGGTGATGAAAAATGATTCTAAGTCGGAAGAACAGGATTGTAATATCACTTTCACGTCATTGCACCAACACTGGTTTATATAGAAACAAATCCCTCCGCCTTTTCATTTGCCTGAAAGAATCGGATCGCGGTCTGCACGTAACAGCTGAAAGCCGGTCAGCTGTGCTGCAGAGTCCGGTGTGGATTCAGTCAGCCAGGATTCCGTAAAACACAAGACAGAAGAAAGAGAAAAGTCCCTGTTAGTCCTGATGAGAAGGCGTAGTTCATCAATTTTGTTGCACAGTGAGCGGACGTTGGAGAGAAGAATACTCGGTAGAGGGGACCGCACACCTCTCTTCCTAAATCGCACCAGGGCTCTGTCTCCTTCTCACTGTGTGGCCAAGGCCTTGGATTAGTAGGTCTAGAAAATCCACGGGAGAGGCGAGAAAATTGGGACATAAATCAGATGGTGTTGAGTCCCTGATGTTAAGTATCTCATCTCTCGTAAAAATAATCTGTGACATCGCCATAGCAACACAATAACAAAATAAGAAAAATCTAAAAAAAATCCGAGTTGAGTCGTAATAAACAGAATTAAAGACTAAAACTAACACAGTTTGTGACAATAAGACAAAATAATCCGATTTGATTCGCAATAAACAGAATTAAACACTAATTTAAGACTAAAAACACGGAAGTGTGCACCAACACACCGAGGCAGTCATACCAGGCGCCATCACCATGACAACCAATGTATGACTGCACTGCAAAAAATCAGCCTTCAAAAACAAGAAAAAAAAGTAAAAAAATCACTAATATATCACTTAAAATGAGCTAAATTATCTGCCAACAGAACAGGGAGATTTGACTTACCAAGACTTTGTAAAAAAGTAAAAATATCTAGCCTCAAAGAACCCAAATATATCTTAAAACTAGTGTGGCCAGACTAAAAACAAGTACATTTGTCAAAATATTTAAGAATAATTTTCTCAGTATGTAGGAAAACGTGCTTATATTCAGCAAATGCTAGCACGATCATCTTGAAATGAGGCTACATGCTAGGCAATGTATCTTGAAATCAGTACAGCTACACTGTTACGATACCATCAACTTAAAGAAATGGCAAACATAACATAAAGAAGCCAAGAGAAATGGTGACGGTGAAATGTGATATATTTATTGATAAATCAAGAGTTAACGGAAGAACATGGTGGCGGTGAACATAAGGAATAACAAAACAGAAAAACAAACCCTCACACAGTCTGCTTAGAAATCAAAAGGGGAATCTAAACTCCCGTTCAAACAAAAGGACAAAGGAGTGTGGTGAGTCTTCCGGGAATCTTCCTACTCTGAACTTAAACTAAACTTAAAGCGTGCCAAAAACCCACCACCTGACACCACCAGTTCTATAGTAAACATAAAGTTAAATATTAACTTTACGCTAAACACAACCGGGTAGACCGCGTCAAACTAACGATAGCAACAAACAATGACTAAAGCAGGGCGCCAGCGGAGCACCGTGCAGCAGGCCCAAAGCAGAGTCCGACCGGAAGTGGAGACGGGGTGTGGCTGGAATGAAAGGGTGAGCCAGCGAGCCAGAGAGAGCGATGGAACGAAATAGCCGTCTTTTATAGACGAAGGCCAACCCACAAACGCAGCCCAATTAGACACCAGGTCACCTGTAGAGGGGGACAGAGAGAGCGGTAGGGAGAACAAGCGCACAATACGGCTCCCCACGTAACATACACCAAAAACAAGTACATTTGCCTATATACCAAAATATTTAAGAATTATTTTCTCAATATGTAGAAAAATGTGCTTATATTCAGCAAATGCTAGCACCATCATCTTGAAATGAGTCTACATGCTAGGCAATTTATCTTGAAATCAGTAAAGCTTGACTAAAAAAAGTATATTTGCCTGAATACAAAAAAAATTGAGAATTTTTTTCTCAATATGTAGAAAACGGTGCTTATATTCAGCAGATGCTAGCACCATCATCTTGAAATGAGTCTACAAACTAGGCAATTTATCTTGAAATCAGTACAGCTACACTAAAACAAGTACATTTGCCTAAATACAAACAAAATTAAGAATTTTTTTCTCAATATGTAGAAAAATGTGCTTATATTCAGCAAATGCTAGCACCATCATCTTGAAATGAGTCTATATGCTAGGCAATTTATCTTGAAATCAGTAAAGCTTGACTAAAAAAAGTACATTTGCCTTCTCAATATGTAGAAAACAGTGCTTATATTCAGCAGATGCTAGCACCATCATCTTGAAATGAGTCTACATGCTAGGCCATTTATCTTGAAATCAGTACAGCTACACTAAAACAAGTACATTTGCCTATATACCCAAAAGATTTAAGAATTATTTTCTCAATATGTAGGAAAATGTTCTTATATTCAGCAGATGCTCGCACCATCATCTTGAAATGAGTCTACATGCTAGGCAATTTATCTTGAAATCAGTAAAGCTGCAATAAAAACAAGTACATTTGCCTAGATACTGTAAGAATTATTTTCTCAATATCTTGGACAATTTGCTTAAATTCAGCGATTTTTTTTATTTCTAATTATTATTTTTCAAGCTTTATTTTTTCTGCTTTTTTGCCTTTACTCAGATAGGACAGTAGAGCGAGACAGGAAGCGAGCTGGAGGGAGGGATTGAGAAATGACCGCAAGTCGGACGAACCTGAACTCTTACCTGTATCCCCATCTTACCCATTCATGGTGCAGGGTTGCTGCCGCTTGTGCCACAGCTCGATCTCTAAAACAGTCATCTGTTGAGGATATTGCCATTTGTTTTGGAGAGTTTTGAAGTCAATGCATATGTGCAATTGATCATTGAGATAATAGAGACCGCAGTGTTACACCTAAACAGCATTAAGTGATTAATTTGCCATCAGAGATCAAATCATTGGGTCCAATGGTCAGACATATGTGTATGTGGTTCGAGTCTTAACATTGTTTCTTTAAACAATGGGCATCTAAGCTCAAATTCAAGTACATTTGTCTTGATTCTGACTTTGACAAAGCAGTTTTGTACTTGCCAGTGGTGATGAAACTAGTTCCAAGCACTAACTTGCTCAGAACCAATAATAAAATCTCAGTAACAGGTTATAGTACCTTATTAGGATACACCATCTTAGTAAGATGAAATATCTTAAATCAAGGCAATATATACTTATTTTTAGTTTGACAACTAAATAAGATATTTCTTCCTACCGGGTAAGAGCATTTCACTTCAAAACTCTCCAAAACAAATGGCAATATCCTCAACAGATGACTGTTTTAGGGATGGAGCTGTGGCGCATGCGGCAGCAACCCTGCACCATGAATGGGTAAGAAGGGAACACAGGTAAGAGTTCAGGTTCGAGTCTGACTTGCGGTCATTTCTCAATCCCTCCCTCCAGCTCACTTCCTGTCTCGCTCTACTGTCCTATCTGAGTAAAGGCAAAAAAGCCGATTTAATCTGTGAAATCAGTTGCCAGGGGTGTTAGTCCGACTATGTGCGGTCCGACTACGATCCGACTAAGGTGCTTACATGAAACGAATAAAGCAATTTCAGTCCGACTAAGGCAGTTATTCGAATCCATGTAACCACGGTCAGTGTAGATGTCCTAAAATAAATAAAAGAACTATACAAACACTGCAAATGGCAGTGAATAAATAAATAAGCACTAAACTAAATCGCGTGGCTATAGCCATAGTGGAATAGAATGGACACATCTACATTCTGCAACAGTACCTTCACCTATGCACAGGTGAAATTAGGTGGGCGTTTACTTCGTTTACCGGTGCTCGCTTTCCACTTTGACATGATTTTGATCAGTCTGAAGTTGCTTTCGTGTTGCCTGTGGAGTGCACACATTACAATAGCATGCCCTTATAAGGAGCTGGCGGGGCGTTTCTGTATGCAAGTTCAGGTGCATGAGAACACGCGTTCAATTTAAGAATCAGTGCACAGCTAAGAAAACTTTGGCGGTTTAAACTGATTTTGTGTGTGTTTGCTTGTTAGTTTCAGTGTCCAGAAGCCACGCTTACGCCAGTTCCAGTGCCTGCGACAGACAGACAGAGAGACACACCGAGAGGACCGCACCCGGCTAGCCTCCAGTGAGTTTTCCCTCCTTTATTATATATTTAAATATATATCAATAAATAAATGAATAAATACATGCATAAATACCTTTTTTTTTTTTTTTTAATTTTAAACTTTTTTTTTTAAACTGATTTTGTGTGTGTTTGCTTGTTAGTTCAGTGTCCAAAAGCCACGCTTACGCAGTTCGAGTGCCTGCGACAGAAAGACAGATAGACAAATCGAGAGGACCGCGCCCGGCTAACCTCCAGTGAGTTCTCCCTCTTTTAATATATATTTAAATATATATAAATGAAGAAATGAATAATTACATGCATAAATACCTTTTTTTTTGTATTTTTTTTTTAAACTGATTTTGTGTGTGTTTGCTTGTTAGTTCAGTGTCCAGAAGCCACGCTTACGCAGTTCCAGTGCCTGCGACAGACAGACAGATAGACAAACCGAGAGGACCGCGCCCGGCTAACCTCTCCAGTGAGTTTTCCCTCCTTTATTATATATTTAAATATATATAAATAAATAAATGAATAAATACATGCATAAATACCTTTTTTTTTTTTTTTTTTAAACTGATTTTGTGTGTGTTTGCTTGTTAGTTCAGTGTCCAGAAGCCACGCTTACGCAGTTCCAGTGCCTGCGACAGACAGACAGATAGACAAACCGAGAGGACCGCGCCCGGCTAACCTCCAGTGAGTTTTCCCTCCTTTATTATATATTTAAATATATATAAATAAATAAATAAATGAATAAATACATGCATAAATACCTTTTTTTTATTTTTTTTAAAACTGATTTTGTGTGTGTTTGCTTGTTAGTTTAGTGTCCAGAAGCCACGCCTACGCAGTTCCAGTGCCTGCGACAGACAGACAGATAGACACACCGAGAGGACAGCGCCCGGCTAGCCTCCAGTGAGTTTTCCCTCCTTTATTATATACTTAATGGTTCATCTACAGTCCTAACAGGACCTAACAAAGCTAGCCAATGACTTTCCTGCCTTTTTTGCTTTACCGGTCGAAGTTACCAATATGCTCATACTATTTTGCTCTATTTTGGCCAGTAACACTTCAAACACTTAATGGCTCATCTACAGTCTAAGTCAGGATCTAACAAGGCTAGCAAATGACTTTCCCGCCTTTTTTGCTTAACCGGTCGAAGTTACCAATATCATCATAGTATTTTTTTCTATTTTGGCCTGTAACACTTCAAACACTTAATGGGCCTCATTTATAAAACGTACTTACACACAGATTTGATCTGAGAGTGTTCGTGCGATCAAATCCACGTCTAAGTACAGATTTATAAAAACCGTCTTAGACGTAGAAAAGGACGTATCTCTACGTCTGGTTCTAGTTCGTGTAAGTACATTTCCTTGTGGCAATACTGGAGTACTGCAGGAATTCGGAACTCTCCGAGCGCCGACACGCAGTCACCACCACCGTCACCCTTGGTA
>NC_045163.1:0-5198 GCF_900700415.2 Clupea harengus | reverse complement strand
AAACATTAAACATGTTATCATCATATACTACATGTATCTAAACATTAAACATCTTATCATCATGTATCTAAACATGAAACATCTTATCATACACTACATGTATCAAAACATTAAACATGTTATCATCATATACTACATGTATCTAAACATTAAACATCTCATCATCATGTATCTAAACATGAAGCATCTTATCATCATATACTACATGTATCAAAACATTAAACATGTTATCATCATATACTACATGTATTTAAACATTAAACATCTTATAATTATGTATCTAAACATGAAACATCTTATCATCATATACTACATGTATCTAAATATTAAACATCTTATCATCATGTATCTAAACATGAAACATCTTATCATCATATACTACATGTATCTAAACATTAAACATCTTATCAACATGTATCTAATCTTATATATAATCTTATTATGTATCTAAACATTAAACATCTTATTATCATGTATCTAAACATTAAACATCTTATCATCATATACTACATGTATCTAAACATTAAACATCTTATTATCATGTATCTAAACATTAAACATCTTATAATCATGTGTCTAAACATGAAACATCTTATCATCATATACTACATGTATCTAAATATTAAACATCTTATCATCATGTATCTAAACATGAAACATCTTATGATCATATACTACATGTATCTAAACATTAAACATCTTATCAACATGTATCTAATCTTATCATCATGTATCTAAACATTAAACATCTTATTATCATGTATCTAAACATTAAACATCTTATCATGTATCTAAACATTAAACATCTTATCATCATATACTACATGTATCTAAACATTAAACATCTTATCATCATGTATCTAAACATGAAACATCTTATCATATACTACATGTATCAAAACATTAAACATCTTATCATCATATACTACATGTATTTAAACATTAAACATCTTATAATCATGTATCTAAACATGAAACATCTTATCATCATATACTACATGTATCTAAATATTAAACATCTTATCATCATGTATCTAAACATTAAACATCTTATCATCATATACTACATGTATCTAAACATTAAACATCTTATAATCATGTATCTAAACATTAAACATGTTATCATATACTACATGTATCTAAACATTAAACATCTTATCGTCATGTACTACACGTATCAAAACATGAAACATCTTATCATCATATACTACATGTATCTAAATATTAAACATCTTATCATCATGTATCTAAATATTAAACATGTTATCATCATATACTACATGTATCTAAACATTAAACATCTTATCATCATGTATCTAAACATTAAACATATTTTAATCATGTATCTAAACATTAAACATGTTATCATAATATACTACATGTATCTAAACATTAAACATCTTATTATCATGTATCTAAACATTAAACATCTTATTATCATGTATCTAAACATTAAACATCTTATCATCATGTATCTAAACATGAAACAGCTTATCATCATATACTACATGTATCAAAACATGAAACATCTTATCATCACATACTACAT
The DNA here is from genome assembly GCF_900700415.2 of Clupea harengus. Taxonomy (NCBI): domain Eukaryota; kingdom Metazoa; phylum Chordata; class Actinopteri; order Clupeiformes; family Clupeidae; genus Clupea; species Clupea harengus. The sequence goes on along the minus strand of NC_045163.1, from coordinate 3,649 downwards.
GTATCTAAACATTAAACATCTTATAATCATGTATCTAAACATGAAACATCTTATCATCATATACTACATGTATCTAAATATTAAACATCTTATCAACATGTATCTAAACATGAAACATCTTGTGATCATATACTACATGTATCTAAACATTAAACATCTTATCAACATGTATCTAATCTTATATATAATCTTATTATGTATCTAAACATTAAACATCTTATTATCATGTATCTAAACATTAAACATCTTATCATCATATACTACATGTATCTAAACATTAAACATCTTATTATCATGTATCTAAACATTAAACATCTTATTATCATGTATCTAAACATTAAACATCTTATTATCATGTATCTAAACATTAAAATCTCATCATGTATCACTGAAACAGCTTATCATCATATACTACATGTATCAAAACATGAAACATCTTATCATCACATACTACATGTATCTAAACATTAAACATCTTATAATCATGTATCTAAACATGAAACATCTTGTGATCATATACTACATGTATCTAAACATTAAACATCTTATCAACATGTATCTAATCTTATATATAATCTTATTTGTATCTAAACATTAAACATCTTATTATCATGTATCTAAACATTAAACATCTTATCATCATATACTACATGTATCTAAACATTAAACATCTTATTATCATGTATCTAAACATTAAACATCTTATCATCATATACTACATGTATCTAAACATTAAACATCTTATTATCATGTATCTAAACATTAAACATCTTATTATCATGTATCTAAACATTAGACATCTTATCATCATGTATCTAAACATGAAACAGCTTATCATCATATACTACATGTATCAAAACATGAAACATCTTATCATATACTACATGTATCTAAACATTAAACATCTTATAATCATGTATCTAAACATGAAACATCTTATCATCATATACTACATGTATCTAAATATTAAACATCTTATCATCATGTATCTAAACATGAAACATCTTATGATCATATACTACATGTATCTAAACATTAAACATCTTATCAACATGTATCTAATCTTATCATCATGTATCTAAACATTAAACATCTTATTATATACTACATGTATCTAAACATTAAACATCTTATCAACATGTATCTAATCTTAACATCATGTATCTAAACATTAAACATCTTATGATCATGTATCTAAACATTAAACATCTTATCATGTATCTAAACATTAAACATCTTATCATCATATACTACATGTATCTGAACATTAAACATCTTATCATAATATACTACATGTATCTAAACATTAAACATCTTATAATCATGTATCTAAACATTAAACATGTTATCATCATATACTACATGTATCTAAACATTAAGCATCTTATCATGTATCTAAACATGAAACATGTTATCATCATATACTACATGTATCAAAACATTAAACATGTTATCCTCATATACTACATGTATCTAAACATTAAACTTCTTATAATCATGTATCTAAACATTAAACATGTTATCATCATATACTACATGTATTTAAACATTAAACATCTTATAATCATGTATCTAAACATGAAACATCTTATCATCATATACTACATGTATCTAAATATTAAACATCTTATCATCATGTATCTAAACATGAAACATCTTATGATCATATACTACATGTATCTAAACATTAAACATAACTGACTGCTGCATTTGACACAGTGGATCACACTATCCTCCTAGAGCGCCTCCACACCACCATTGGACTATCAGACTCTGCACTCAAGTGGTTTCAGTCCTACCTTTCTGGCAGAACTGAATATGTCTCACTGGGAAGATGCAAGTCCAGACAGCTCCCTGTCTCCTGTGGTGTTCCGCAAGGGTCGGTCCTCGGCCCCATCCTCTTCATTATTTACATGCTCCCCCTCGGTCGTGTCATCAGCAGACATGGGATGTCTTTCCACTGTTATGGCTGACGACACACAGCTTTATATCAAAACTGCCCCAAGCCCCACTGCAGCCATGTCATGTCTCACCGCCTGTCTTGGGAGATAAAGGCATGGATGAGCAAACAACTTTCTCCAGCTAAACAGTAGCAAAACCGAAGCCCTTCTTGTTGGCACTCCACACCAGGTTCAGTCATCCTCCTTAACTCATCTCACCTTCGACAGCCAGGTCATCCCCCTCTCCTCCACAGTCACTAATCTCGGAGTTAGGTTTGACCCTCACCTGACCTTTAATGACCATATAAAACACCTGTGCAAAACCTCCTTTTATCATCTAAGAAACATCTCCAAACTCCGCCCCACTTTAACCCTATCAGATGCAGAGAAGCTTCTCCACGCCTTTATCTCCTCAAGACTGGACTATTGTAATTCGCTTTTCTATGGGATCACTGGCAAGAACATCCAGAAGCTGCAATACATCCAAAACAGCGCTGCCAGGATCCTGATGAGGGTCCGGAAATATGAGCACATAACACCAATATTACACTCACTACACTGGCTCCCTGTCTCTTTCCGGATTGACTACAAAGTCCTTATACTCACCCATACATGCATAAATGGGCATGCACACTACCTGCAAGAATTAATTACTCCCCAAACCTCCACCTGCACCCTCAAACAGCTCGCTCCTCCGCGTCCCCAAAACAAAGCTCCGCACCATGGGCGACCGGGCCTTTTGCTCGGCAGCGCCACGCTTATGGAACAGCCTCCCTGACCACCTAAGGGCAACGCAGACGCTGGACTAAAAACATTTTTATTCAGGAAGGCATTTCTGGCCTTGTGTTAAATCGTATGTTCAAATGTTAAAAAGTTTTCTATTATGCTTATGTTAATTCATTTTTATTTTATTGTATTATTATAGTTAGTTTTTAATATGTTGGCACTCTGAGATTCTTTTGAATGAAGGGTGCATTACAAATAAAATAAATTATTATTATTATTATTACATCTTATCAACATGTATCTAATCTTATATATAATCTTATTATGTATCTAAACATTAAACATCTTATTATCATGTATCTAAACATTAAACATCTTATCATCATATACTACATGTATCTAAACATTAAACATCTTATCATCATGTATCTAAACATGAAACAGCTTATCATCATATACTACATGTATCAAAACATGAAACATCTTATCTTCATATACTACATGTATCTAAACATTAAACATCTTATAATCATGTATCTAAACTTTAAACATGTTATCATCATATACTACATGTATCTAAACATTAAACATCTTATCATCATGTATCTAAACATTAAACATCTTATCATCATGTATCTAAACATTAAACATCTTATCATCATATACTATATTTATCTAAACATTAAACATCTTATCATCATGTATCTAAACATGAAACATCTTATAATCATGTATCTAAACATTAAACATCTTATCATAATATACTACATGTATCTAAACATTAAACATCTTATCATCATGTATCTAATCTTATCATCATGTATCTAAACATTAAACATCTTATTATCATGTATCTAACCATTAAACATCTTATCATCATGTATCTAAACATTAAACATCTTATCATCATATACTACATGTATCTAAACATTAAACATCTAATCATCATGTATCTAAACATGAAACATCTTATTAATCATGTA
>NC_045162.1:30074247-30096327 GCF_900700415.2 Clupea harengus | reverse complement strand
TGCAACCACACCACTAGGTGTCGCTGTATTATTATGTGTGGGATTACCATGTACTGGGAGAGAAGTACTTAGTGTTCGAGGATGAAGCCTCTCATGTACCATGCCGAATACATGCGCCTACTTTAGATAAAGTGTTTGAAGTTACATGCCTGCCTCCTGTTCCTTTCTTCTTGCAATATAACACTTTTCTCTGAACAATTGTGAGATTGGTGTAGTTTGTTATACCACACTAAAGCATACAAATAAAATATAGGCTAACAACATTGGTGCAATGGGGCGATTAGGCCTACACATGTTTTTAGAGCATTAAATGTCTAAATGCTTTACCGCTGTATGGATTAAATCAAAGTAAAATCGTTTCGTTCGTGCTGTTATACCGCTGTATTCCTGGGCTTTTATTTTGTATTTTTACCGTCTTCCACCCAGAAATCTGGACCGGAAGTCTCTCCGAAGTTTAGTAGTTTTGTAGCCTGACGTTAGAGAAAGTATCTAGGCTACAGGAGTTTCCCGTTGAGGTCAGGCTTACATCAAGCTATGTCTCTACCGACCGATAAAGCATCTGATCTAAGACGGACAATCCGCGATCATTTAGTTAAGGTGAATAACGTTAGCCAACCTTAAGTGACAGAATTGCATGAGTACTTGGAAATATGAGATCGTTTATTGGAAATATTAGATTAAGTTTATTGTCCATTGATTCGCCAGATGGCTAAGTAGCAGTAATGCTGGACTAAAGACGTATCTAACTTAGCTGCTTAGTTTGTAAAACGTAACTGGAACGCTAATGTGGATGTCCCAATCTGTCCATCAGCTGAATATCCATGACAAGATACGTGACATACTGGCAGAACCAAGAGAGGGCTTTGATCCTGGACGGCGTCTTGGATCCGAAGAGGACTTAATGCTTGCTTTGCAGCAGAGGGGAATCGTTGATGATGTTATGAAGGACTTAACGTTACACATTGACAGCGTGGTAAAGCTAGCTGCCTAGATACGTCCTAATGCAAACTACATCATCCTACCTACTCCCATCAACGGCCTTATTGTTTTTGTTTTCCTAGACAGAAACAGAGATTTCAGAGAAGCGCTCAGACAAGCCTGAAAACATCAGTGTGACTCATGCCGAGAAAAGTGAGTAAACCATAAACTGCGCACCGCATCTTAAACTGTGAAACTATTTGTTTTCATTTTATTTACTGCACAGAGACTGTCATTTAAGTATGGATTTTGGATGTTTTTTATTCACGCGATTTCTTTCCTCTTGTCAGTTAACATTGATCCCAAAAGAAGATACCTGTATGTTCAAGTCCTCGGAGGAAAGGCTTTTCTTGAGCATTTGCAGGAGCCGGAAAAAAGTCCTGGTGTGATCTGGTCTACCTTAACACTCTGTCTGAACTTCCGTAACCAGCGCTTTCGTTCCAAACCTGTACCTTGCGCCTGTGAACCAGATCTACAAGAGGGCTTTTTATTAGAGGTCCATCAAGGTGCAACAGGTAGGATGTAGTTTTTCTAAGGTGTGTTGTCTTTTGTCCTGATATTACAAAACAAATTAAAAAAAAAAATGTGAATGTAAAACAAAAAAAATACTCTCACAGTGATGGGCCAGGAAGCTTGCTACTATATAAAAGACCAATTCATTGTATTGTAGTATACATGTAGTTTATGAATGTTTTCCCAGGGAATGGAAACAAAATGGCTGAGTGTTCCACAATGCTCTCCATGTGCGATCCCATCCACATGGTGCTTATCAAGACGGAAACATCAGGGGATACTGTGCTCGTGTCCTCACACTTCTTGGACTGGCGAACGGTGCTTTGTGCTCCCCACGGAAGGACCAGCATTGCCATTGAGCTTCTTGGAGTTGGTGAGAATCATTTGACAAGAACATAATCACCACCAAAATTAGACTGTGTGACAGTCAGTGGTTGGGTGACCAGATGGCCCCATTTGCCAGAGACAGTGCCCGTTTTTGGTGGCCTATCCCCAGCTGGAACTGTCTTCAGAAATGTCTCAGTTTTTAACAATGATTTAAAAACAGACAGACAAACAGAAATTCCCAAGAAATCCAGTTTTTATTTCAGGAGTCTAGTCACCTTAGTCAGTAACTGCTCTTCAACTGCTCTTCAAGCTCCTCTTTGCCAGCTTTTGAATTTGACTCAATAATATGTATTTCAGATTGTGGTCTGAACAGCTTTTTTGTTAGTATTGTAATTATACTTCACAAAATACTGTTACCTTTCATAAAACAGCTTTCAATTGTTGTGTCTGAATTGTTGCAACTGGCTTCTGTTAACAGCGAATTGACCGTCTTTGTGTATTTGTGTGTGGGGGCTGCAGGGAATGAGTGCAAAGTGCCTGTTGGAGTTCTTAATGTGAAGCTTGAGCTCTATCCTCCCCTGGCGGACCACCTGTCTATTGATGTCATTGCTACTCAGGTAAGACAAAGATTTTGTATGAAAACACTAAATATTGGTCTGAAATAAAAAGACCCTAGTTTCAGAGAGAAGTGTGAAAAAAACCTTCTAATATCTACACACTATTAAGGTGTATTGATAAATCATTAAAAAAAGCCAAAGTCTTTATATGGGCTTGTGTTGAAGGGAGACAGTTACACTTTAAAAACTGTTTGTACTGTCATTATCTCAAGTAACATTGTCGGCCAAGTCCTCTGTCTCTACTATTTTGTGCAGTGTAATAGGTCTACAGAATCATATGTGGAGGGATATCTTTGGCTAGTGTGTAAAGGAGGTAGATTGGGCTGCTCCGCTATCTGTAAAATATAATGTCACTCACAGCGGGTCAAACCGCATGGTACAATTGAGATTGCTGCAAAAAAAAAAAAAACTACCTGATGGACACATTTACAGTTGTTCCTGATGGCGAGAGAGTGCATTTGCATTGATATTGGTAAAACCAATTTGAGGCGGCTGACACCAATATGGACGGCTAAGTGTCAGCTGCCAAAAGTGGCCGCTGTATTGGTGAAACTTAGTGCTTCTAGTCCCAAGAGTTGAAAAACACTTCAACTTTGAGATGTAATGGTTATGTCATATTTCATTGTACTGTTAAGACACAGTGAAAAGTGGTTTTAAAGTACCTACCATCTACCTTTCCCACATTTTGACTCTCATAAACTTCAGACCCTACCGATCTTTTGAATCAATAAACCAAGGTTATTTACTCCAAAGATCCATAGGTTTCCTAAAATGTAAAGGACTATACTTTGTGATTCTGTCGTCTGTACACTTAAAGGGTGTGTAACACTATATAACGGCTTGTGCACGCACACAATCATGAATACAAAATAGCTGCAAGCAGCAGGCTCCAAGCACGGTGCGCAAACTGCCCTAAGTCACGAAAGATTACCGATTTTGTAAATGTACCTTTTAAAGTAAAAATTGAATTTGATGATTGACCAAACCATGACAGAGGAGCAGAGGAAAACTTGTTATATATATATATATATATGTTAGGGATGATTTGTAATTGAGCAAACATTGAGTTAATTGTGTTGACAGTCAGTCAAGACACGGGATCATTGCAGAGGAGGAGGAGAGACGGAGAACTACTTGTGTGGTTCTGTAGGCCTTGGATAGCAAATAATAAAAGCTAACTTAACTCATATTGATTGCAACTATTTCTATTTAATTAATTTCAGTCATTCCATGTCAGATCCCCCCCAAGTTTGAATTCTAATCAACTGTAATTACTCATTTTCTTTGATTGCCACTCACGGCAAGAATGGCAACTATGCTAGCTAAACAAACAATTCAAACTTCCAATGAAATAAAACTTTTCTGAAGTATAGTTTTTATTTTCACATCCCAGAAAAAAATTACAGTAAAGATGGAGATCGAATTGGATCATTCTGCAGTGACAAGGAAAGTGACGATGATATGTATGGATAATACATTTGCCGGAGCTGTTGCGTTTCCAAGGTTGCCCATATTTCTGCCTGTGTGAAAAACTCACATATATTAGTTTGCACCCTCCATTTTGATTGATCATGTGACCTTGGTGCACTGAGCTACACAATGGTTTCCCTCAGGAAGTTTCCTGCAGGAAGTCTTCCACTTGGTGTACGGAGGGCGGTGTTGCCCAGGCCCAATAAAAATCATCCAGCACTTTGGCCCAGTGTAGCATAAAAGCGACCAGTTGAATACGGCATTTTTTAAAGATGCATATTTTAACAATGTCTGTGCCAATCAAATCACACCGCTTCCTTAGGTGCTCCTGAAGCAATGTGTTGACTGGCTGGAATAGTCCATGGCTCGGTGCTAAACACTATGTTTGTTTGACTGTTACAGAGCCAGGACTCGGCTCACCAGAGTTCTTTTTAAGCACGTACACTGAATGGACAGCTAGAGGACCTTGATATGCGGCAGTATATGACCGTTCTATAGTATTTCCTTATAGTGAATTTACCAGAACATCTTGGGTTCAATACCCAGTATAGAGAGCAGTCACTGATGATAATGGTTATGATAGACTGCTGATGACTAATGTGAAGGTATATTGAGGGATTCCAACCTACCAACATTGAGCTGGCAGGATGGTTTTTGCTCTTATTCCATAAATACTTGGAATACCTTTTTCTCCAGCAATCCCTGGAGAGGCAGAAGACTGCGGAAAAGGAACGCTTATTTCTAGTGTATGCTAAGCAGTGGTGGAGGGAATTTCTAGAGATTCGCCCATCCCATCAGAACAAGCTTGTGAAGATCTTTGCTCAGGTGGGTGTGAAGGGCTGAATGCTGGCTGTTGTGTATCTTAGTTTCGTGTTTCTGTTTGAAGATATTTGTCACTCTCTGAAAGCAGTGATTTTGTACTTTCAGGCAGTACTACTACAAAAGGATTGGTCTTAACAGTTATTTGTTCTTTTATATTAGTATGCTTATTTAGATTTTGAAATATTCTTTTATATTCACTTTTTATGTTGATTGAAAGGTAAAACTATTATATACTAAGTCATTTTGAAATCATCTGACTTTACAGCATTATTTCGGACATGCTTAAAACTTGTGCACAGTACTGTCTTAGAATAAACCCCACACTCGTAAACTAAATGCTGGCTAGCGTTAGCTTTTTGCCCCGTAGTATAGGCTTGGATGCATGCATTGTGTAGGCTTATGTTACAGTAGCATTATTAAAGAATTGAAGAACATTTAAAATATGCGTGTACTTACCATTGTTACAAAATTAAGAGTTCATTGATAAGGTGTTTATATTTAAGTAAGTGACAATTAATTGAGCTAGTTTGCTAGTTTTCTGTGTATATCTACATGCATGCAGCTATGTGTTTGTGTCAAGTTTGTGTTGTTGGTTTATGCCATTGTGCTTGTGTATTACAGGATGAGAATGGCATTAATCGACCCGTCGGCTCATATGTGTGCATTCTTCGGGGAGGTCGGCTTTTAGAATCTCCACGCCAGGCCGCCCGCTTCGTAAGCCTACTGGCCCAGGAAAGGGTACCTATGGTTGGCGGTGGCAGCTACCGTGAGCAGTGGTGTACTATGATGGCTTTCCTGTGCAGGAACAAGGTCTGACTTCTCACACTATGGCTTCACCCATGGAACAACCATCTAGCTTTGATTCGTGTGTAATATGTACACTATATGGAAGGATGCTTTGATTCATGTGTAATACGTACACTATATGGAAGGATGCTTCCTATAACCTCTTAAAGGCAGGTAAACACTGATGGCCATGAAATCCAATTCTAATCTAAGGCTGTAATTTGAACGTGTAAAGCGGATTTGTGCATCGTGTGTGATGTCATAGATGTGCTGCCCAGCCCAGTTTAAACAGTGCGAAACACATCAGGTGTGTATGTATGTATTTAATATAATGATGGCAATATGCTGTCAAGTCATCCAGTATAATAGAACACCATTATTTCAAGTCATCCAGTATAATAGTACACCATTATTTCAAGCTTTTTAACCATGCAAATTTAGTGAACTCATTCAAGTGAACATTCGGGCAAGCTAATCAAATTGGGTCATTGCCCCATAAGAGCGGGAGAGAGAGAGACTATAACACTCACGCACACACACACACGCACACGCACATATGTCAATCAATAGACTCAGGGTTCAGAACAGGGTTATTCAAGTCCACACATTCAGGTAGCCTCCCTCTCCATACTGCTATGGACGTTTATCTATGTGACATCCAGTGAGGGTTTGCGTGGGTTCAGGCACTAACTCCTTTACATGGTTGTAACACAGTTTTCCCACGGTATCAAAGAAAACACTTCAACTCATTTGGCACCGTTTTTACCGTTTCTAATGCTCACATATGACACACATATGACACACATATGACACACATATGAGAACTGTGTAGATTGCCCTGCCGTCTCAATCTTACTGTGTTGAAGCATGACGCTGATGACATGTATGTCTCTTCTCAGGGAGACTGTGAGGACCATGCTACCCTCTTGTGCAGCCTGCTCCTAGGTTTTGGCCTGGATGCCTACGTATGTGTCGGCACCAAGGCAAAAAACACTCCTCATGTGTGGGTCATGACCTGTGGCACTGATGGCTCCGTCACCTTCTGGGAAAGCCTGACTGCTAACAGGTAAGGTAAGGTAAACACTCCGACAGCTGTGATACAGGACAGCCTACTGACTGTGAAACTGTGTTGTGTCTGTATGTGATTTTGCTGTATGTGAATGGGCTGTAGTAATTCGTTTTACTATATGGCTCTTCAGAATATTCCATTGATTTGAATGGGCCACCCTAACGTTCGGAAGTCCAATATTCCTTTATATTGACCACTACCATTGGCAACGGGTTTTATGCTTCTGATTGACATCTCATATTATTCCGCAAGATGTCCGTTCACTTATCATCAGTAAGAGTTAGGCATACAAGAGATATTTTGGAGGAATCGTTATGGCAAGTAACCATATAATACGTTGTGCTTCTGGGTCCTGTTCATCCTGTCGAGATTTATTTCTGAGCCTGACCTTACTGTACATTCCTTCTTACATATTTCTTTTTTTTAAATGTTTTCATGAAGGTTTCCATTCCAAGTCCCATAATAGACAACAGAACGAGCATGTGTATGACTGATCATGACTGCACTCAATCATAACAAGTTTGTGTTGAGCTGGAAGGGAGAACAGACGTGTCTATAAAGAAGAGAGAACACACGTGTCTATAAAAGAAGAGAGAACAGACGTGTCTATAAAAGAAGACAGAACTGAAGGAAAGGAAGTGGAAGGACAATGTCCCTCCTTCTTCTCTTGAGACAGTCAGAGATGCTGTTCTCTGAAATCTTTACATTTTTGGCAGTCACTTTATGTATACATTTCAGCTCTGGAAGCAGAGGACAGACTTTTTGTCTATATCTGATTGATTTTTTTTTTTTTAAAAAACATGGCCATGTATGAGGTAATCCAAACGCTAAATGCAAAAGTGCTTGTTTTGCGAGTCGCACAAAGACATCCTGGGGGGTATTCGTCGTACGTGGTTTAGTGACAAGCCTGGATAAGTTAACTCGGAGTAAGTGGTAAACCTCCTAATAGAAGAGCCCTCTGACATTGTTTTGCTAGGAGAATGAACCAATGGGGGTTCTTTTATCAGGAGGTTTACCACTTACTCTGAGTTAACTTATCCAGGTTTGTCACTAAACCACGTACGACGAATACCCCCCTGATCTTAGTCGCAGCAGTGATTGCTGCAACATGTGCAAATGGACATGAATGGATCCGGTTTTGAGTTATCAAGAGTTGTACTGAAACCCTTAATAATGAGTAATTCATGACCAATTTTCAATTATGAAGGGAAACATTTGAAATGCTACAAGTAGCAAACTTTTACATGCTTAAAATATGTCATTACTGTTTGCCTCAAAATGGATTGTTTTTATATGTGCTCCACCCCTGTAGGGTCCCAAACCATCTCAATTGAGTTAAGGTCAGGTGAATGTGGAGGCCAGGCCTGTGTCACGCAGTTTCCTCTGAACAGTTGATGTAGAGATCTGTCTGCTACTTGATCTCTGTGAAACATTTATGTGGCCTCTAATCTGAGGTGCTGGTAATGGTGGTTTCTGAGGCTGTTAACTGTAATGAACTTCTCCTCTGCAGCACAGAGAACTCTTGGTCTTTCTTTCCTTAGTCTTCCTCATGAGAGCCAGTTTCATCATAGCGTTTGACTGTAATGAACTTATCCTCTGCAGCACAGAGAACTCTTGGTCTTTCTTTCCTTAGTCTTCCTCATGAGAGCCAGTTTCATCATAGCGTTTGACTGTAATGAACTTCTCCTCTGCAGCACAGAGAACTCTTGGTCTTTCTTTTCTTTGTCTTCCTCATGAGAGCCAGTTTCATCATAGCGTTTGATGGTTTTTGTGCCTGCACTTGAGGATAAATTCAAAGTTCTTGACATTTTCCGGATTGACTTACCTTCATGTCTTAAAGCAGCACTAAGGAGTTTTTGGCTTGGAGCTCCCCCTAGCGGCAAAACCTGTTGAAATGTGCTTTCCTTGTTTATGACAAACTAGCGAGTCAACAACTTTGCTAACACAGTCAAACATCCACTAACTGCAAGACAAGACAAAGCAGGACAGCAAATAAACTACTTACTTATCCAGCAGAAAGGTGGCTAGCTCTGAATCGCAATCGCTAGCCGATCCTAGTAGCGCATGTGCAGACACAAAGGACCGGGCGGCTCCAGAAATCCTACAATTCCACAAATTAACTCTTGACACGGCACACCTTTTAATTGAAAACCACACGACAATCAGATCAGATGTGAATCAGATTGAGAGAATGTCAAGAGTGTGCATAGCTGTCATCAAAGCAAAAGGTGGCTACTTTGAAGACTCTAAAAAGTGTTAAACAAACCAGAATATTTTTTTTCTGGTTTATTTAACACCCTTTTTGTTTACTACATACATCCATATGTGTTCTTTCATAGTTTTGATGTTCAGTATGAATCTACAAAGTAGAAAATAATTAAAATAAATAAAGAACACTGAATGAGTAGGTGTATCCAGGCTTTTGACTGGGCATTGTATATTCTCTGTGTGTGTGTGTGTTTGTTTATGTTTATTTTCTCCACATTTCCCTCCATAACCAATGCACGTCATTCCTCAGGTACCTCCATCGGCCAATTGATCCGGATGATCATCTGACACCCCAGCCTAAACCTTCCTACCCCTATCAGACTATTGGCTGTGTCTTTAACCAGAAGACTTTCCTGGCCAACTGCCAGCCTACAGATTCTGTCCAGTTGTGTGTTTTTGACTTCCAAGACCACTCTTGCTGGAAGGCTATGAGTGCGGAGGCACTGAACTCTGTGTGTGCCTCTGGATCCACAACCTCCCTACCTCCAGTCCCCTCCCTCTGCGCCTCCTCACTTGATCCAGCCCAGGCTAGTAATCAGATGGAGCTGGAGCTGCGCCACGTGTTGGCTGAGCACAGGAAGGTAGGCAGCACACATCACAAGGGGAAAAAGCAGTGTTGATTAGTACAACCATGCAGTGATATTGCATGTGTTGATTAGTACAACCATGCACTGATATTGAAATGATATAACATGTGTTGCAGGACCTGGGTTTGGCCACAGTGTGGGACGACAACCTGTCATACCTGCTCTCTGCAGCACTGGTAGCTTACGAGCTTGAGCGATGCACAGGTGTCTCCTGTGGCAATGAGGAGTTCCAGGATGCTGTTAGGAGAGCGGTCCCTGATGGCCACACATTTAAAGGTTTCCCTATCCAATTCCTGCACCATAATGCACATCGAGCTTTTGCCACCAGCCTCAGGTACGTAACCTTCTGTGCATCATGGGGCGACAGTGGTACGGGGGTAGAGAAGTCGTTTAGTAATCAGAAGGTTGCTAGTTCGATTCCCTGTCGAAGCGTCCTTGAGCAAGACACTGAACCCCTAATTGCTCCTGATGTGCAGTGTGCCATCAGTGTAAATGTAAAAATGTGTATACATCCTTGTAAGTCGCTTTGGATAAAAGCGTCTGCTAAATGACTAAATGTAAATGTAAATGTAAATCATGAATGCAGGCTTCAGTGATGTTCAAAATAATTTTTTTGGCTCATTTTGAACAAAGAAATTGACAAACTTGTAGTTCACAATATTAAACTATATTTGGTGAGAACTAAAATAGTCATTTTATTGGATGTAATTCTTTTTTTTTCATGGTGTTGCATTGTGGGAGTGTTCACTCTGAAGTCCTATTTTTAATTTTTTTTTATATCATTTTTATTCTTGTTATGCGCTGGAATGTTTGAAAGTTGCCTCTGTAAAGTTTAGTTCATTCTGGACACAGTTAGATCATAACGGCATGGCATTCATTAAGCTGTACTTTGATTTCTAACGCACTTAACTTTCTATTACACAAACTGGTGACTCTTATGACTGTTTCTACATAATCTTTCATTGTAATGTAATGGACATTCATCATTTATTGTTCACTCATCAGCTTTTCAGTGCTTTACGAGAACAAAATTGAAAAAGCAGTGAAAACCTGGCCTGTGCAAAAATGTCTGATGGTTAGTTGAATTGAATCTTCTGTTTATAAGACAATCCATAAAATGAATGCTGTCTTTTTTTGAACAGGTCACATTTCTGTGAGGAGATAGTTTGTTGTCGTGGAGACCAAGTGCGGTTGGCAGTGCGAGTCCGGGTGTTTGCCTATCCTGAGTCAACCTGTGCTACTTGGGTCATGTATGCCTGCAAGTACCAGTCTGTTCTGTGATGTGACCAGAATTGTAACATTCACTGACTCTCTAAAGAAGTACCAGTCTGTTCTGTCATGTGACCAAAACTGTAACATTCATCGTTGACATCCATTTTAAAGGCTAGCTTAGTTTGTCTGTATGTATTGTCTCTGTATGCCTATATTTTGATAAATACATTTACACATGAATGTTTTTTTAGTGAGTGTTTTAACACTGATGTCAATAGGGTTGTATAATAAAAACATTAAGTATTAATGCGTATATTGTGGCCAGATTGTCAAAACATACGACTAAAACAGCAAACCTTACAGCATAAAATGTCATCATAGTTATATTTATAGTAGGGCTGTGAAATTTTTAATCAAATTAATCACAGATTTCTGTGGATTAATCAGGATTAATCACATATTACCCATTTTCTCTGTATATTTTTGTGAGAACAAAAAGATTTATGACAAAAGACGGATATATACATTTAACATGTTTTCTTTTTTTATTCATTTTTATTCATTCATTTAGCAGTCATCTTTGCTATTCCGTATGGAACATTAATATAATCTTCATCCTAAACAGAATTTGGGCTTCTTAGCCATTGTATGGTTGAATACATTTTTTTTCTTTTCTTTTTAAATCAAACAGAAATGATTTGGTCTTCTTAGCCATTGTTTTCATAGGATGGTTGAAAATGTTTCTCTTTTTTGTCAAACAACCCACATAAAGGCCCTAGTGGTCGTTTTGTCTTCAATTGCCCAATTGCTTGCAACAGTTTGGAACTATTCTGCACATGCCTCTGCAAAGTGGCGCTCTTCTGTTTTCATGCACGTTAGTGTAAACGACTTTAACTTCCATTCGTTGGTGATTAGATGTGCAGTTACACCCAGGTAGTTATCGTTACTCACAGAGGTCCAGTGATCCCCTGTCAGCGCCACATGTTTCGTAGCAGCCAAGTCATTTTCCTTTTTTTTCTTTTCAGCTTCATACAGCTCGTGGATTTTTGTCATTATTGTGCGTCTTTGAGGTGCTTTGATGCTCGCAAAACTTCGGTGAACCCCTCGTCCTCAACAATATTAATCGGTCTACAGCTTTTTGCAATCCATTTGGCAACAGTGCTAGTCAACTTGAACTCCCCTTGCTGACCAACGCATTTGTACGGTGAAACGATAACGTCTTCCCGCAGAGTGTACATATCACTTTTATTGAATGTTCCATCTTTCCTTTTTTGGAACACGAACTTCCCATCCGGAAAGTCCTCAGGTTCATCAGAATTATCCATGTTGTTTGTTTGTTTGGATAGCAGCTGCCGTCTGACTGCATTAGAAACGGTGAACTAGTGCAGATTGAGTGGAATTGTGGGTATATTGGAAGGTCATTCTGCGCATGAGTTAAATGCGTTAAAAAAAATGAACGCATTAATCCTGTAATTTAATCATAACGCGTTAACGCGTTATTTTTCACAGCTCTAATTTATAGGCCTTAGTTGTCAATGATGTTGTCTTTTGAAACATGTGCAAAGAAAACAGAAGAAAAAAAAACATGACAAAAGAATGGCATGTGGAAGTGCCATCCAAACTCACAGTTGACACGATACATAATATTCATTTATAGACAATAAAAAGCTGAAATGTCAAAGTGTGAGGGACCGAGGCAGCCACCCGACGTGTTGGGATGTGGGCTGACTGGAGTAGGTGAAATAAAAGCAAAAATACGACGTAAGTTCTCCAAACTATCAACTCAGTCTAGCATAATTTGCTCAACCCCACAGCAGGCAAGCACTCTTTCTCTGACGCCCCCTCTGAAGAAAGGAGGCACCCTTTAAATAATACAGCACTTTGAGCCAAATTGGTTTAATCAGACCTAGTTGGACACAACCATTGAAGTCCAGTGGGGGAGCCCTCCCCACATAAGTCCCATAAACAACTCAATGATTTGCATTAATATGCACCCAAAACCATATATTTACACACACCACGCACACAACACAACACAACACATATTGTTAAAATACATATCTAACAAACTGAACATCCACCTCCCCTTGGCAGCATTCTCTTCACCTCCCATGTGGGACATGGAAAAATACTGCCAGACATCCAAAATGTCAACGCACATGTTTTGCAAGGTGCAGGCAATCACCATGATTCATTGGTACTTCAACAGCCACCATAGCTTCGACTAATCCTCACATTTCTTTCTCTCCCCCTCAGACCCCATTGGGAGTAATAATGATGGGGACGTGGTTGGAGATCAGCATTATGTCCTAGAAGATACTAGGGCTGAACGATTAATTGCATTTGCGATTTAATCGCGATATGATAGAACGCGATTTTCTAACCGCAACGTTCGCGATTTTTTTATTTTTTTTTAAGATGGTGCATTTTGCACACAGTGTTTAAAAAGTGCATGCCTAGTGTTTATACTTAAAATTACTTTTTTTTAAATTACTTAAATGCACAGTGGCAAAGCCACCGATTTGTTGTTCTTGTTTCTGTAATGAGCAGTTAAATAAAAATGTAAAATGTGGGAAAGAATATTTTACACTAAATGTATCTAATATTGTGTTGGTCATATTTAAATCATTCATTACGTTTTGTTGGGAAAAAAGAGGATAAAAAAAAATCGCATATTAAATCGCAATCGCAATATTTTGGTAAAAAATCGCAATTAGATTATTTTCCCAAATCGTTCAGCCCTAGAAGATACCCCCCATTGGTGGCTCCAAGTTGTCACACACACAGAAGCCCTCAACATTCTGACATCAGGTTCTCTGCCTGGTGGCCCAGTAAACATATTTCAAAACAGCCATCAATAGTGACGCTCTCAAGACGACATAGGCAATTAAAGACAACTGTCATAGCCCTCTTGTGGCACTCTGTAATTCAGGGAATGCAGAACTGGGCCAGGGAACAGGTTAGTTCCAGCACTTCAAGGATGAGCATTGAGAGACATCAAATCTATCCGTGATGTCTCAAAAAGAGTTCTAATGTAGCACAAAACATTTTTTTTTTTACTGGAGGAATGTGAGAAGGTGAATTCCCTCCCCTCTCACTGTGGCAAGAAAAGGGATGTGGCCCTTTAAAAACGGACTCCCCCACCACAATGGTTGGGTCCAGGCTTCCCCACGACAGTGGAATAATTGGAATAATTAAGCCAAAGCGGCTGTGCCCTATTTAAAGGAAGCATCATTCATGAGTGAGAGGACTGGGAAAGAGACTATTTTGAGGCAGGAAGGTATAGCGCTTACCTGGTGTAAGGTACCAGGTAGTGTGTACTACGTCCAACTGTGTGGACACTGTTTGCCTTGTCTTTATGCCTTGTCTGTGTGCCTAGTTTATGGGATTATTTTCTGTGTCGCTAGTATTACGTACTTCGCTTCAGGCTTAGTGCCTGGGCCTAGTTTGGGGCCTGGCTTGTGCCCTGAATGTGCTGGTATTGGGCCTAAATGGGCCAAGCAGGTGCCTAGGGTGCCAGGTGCTTGAGTTCCTGTGAGTACGGTCTGTATGTTTGATTTCTTTGTTCATTGTGTGGGCACATGTTTTGGGGTCAACCTAGCCCTTGTAAGTAAATGCATATATTTTTATATGAAGCCACCATCTCCTGCACTGTTTTTCTCCACTTCACAACCGAGTCCAGTAGTCCACATCCCAATAACGTGGGGTGACCGCCTCGGTCCCTCACAGACTCTGTCAGGACCTCCATGCTAGTGGTCTGGTGAGTCCCAGCTTCATCAATTTGTCACTGAACAAGGTAAATTGGACTTTTGTGATTCTTACCTGGCTGTGGAATATCTTAACATCCATTTTCAGTTTTTCAAATCCGGTTTTCAAGATTTTGTCTAGTGCGGCAATTTGTTTTATGTGTTGAGTAGATTTGAAATTTACAGACATGTTCCCGGGACAACAATTTCAACAGGAACCAATAGATCCAGAATCATGTCAAATTGTCAACAATATTATCTGGCTAACCTGTTAATCCACATAAGAAGAACAGGGTTTAGGCCTTCTGTTAATGCTAGCTATCCTTGTGTAGTTGATGTTTATGCAAGTTGTCATCTGTGAATTATGACAACTGTCATGAATCTGGAAAGGGGATGTAATACGAGCCAAAAGGTCTTCTGTGAATTATGAACAATGTTTTTATTGGATGGGTGAATATCTGAGGCAAAGAGAATACATGTGAGATGGGCTGTATTGATCTCTACAAAAAATAAAGTTAGCTTGTCGTGGAATCCCTAACCCTTTATTTTTTTATAAAGGGTCAACATATCCTGATTAACAACATAGTAGTCAGTTCGAAGGGATGTGGGTAGGGCATTTCAAAACATGTCTGACAAGCTACAATTATGTCTCAACGAAATGAATTGTTTTGAACAATAGCAGAAGCATTATAGTTTATTCCTTGTAAAAAACGCTCCTTGCCAACACTGAATAGAACATGCGGCAATATAGCATGGCAACTTCTTACATTGTAATCTTATCTGACGCAGTCAGTTTAAAGGGATTGCTTGACTATGCTATTGGTCAATATAGCATAGCAACTTCTTACATCGTAATCTTATCTGACGCAGTCAGTTTAAAGGGATTGCTTGACTATGCTATTGGTCAATATAGCATAGCAACTTCTTACATTGTAATCTTATCTGACGCAGTCAGTTTAAAGGGATTGCTTGACTATGCTATTGGTCTGTTTTAAGTAACTAAAGCTTTCTTATTACCCTCAGCTTGGCTCTGCCTATTTAGTGCCTTTGACCACACCTTCACTGCTCTCTTTGGATCCTGTCCTGGTGTTTGACCACACCTTTACTGCTCTCTTTGGAGCCTGTCCTGGTGTTTGACCACACCTTCACTGCTCTCTTTGGAGCCTGTCCTGGTGTTTGACCACACCTTCACTGCTCTCTTTGGAGCCTGTCCTGGTGTTTGACCACACCTTCACTGCTCTCTTTGGAGCATGTCCTGGTGTTTGACCACACCTTCACTGCTCTCTTTGAAGCCTGTCCTGGTGTTTGACCACACCTTCACTGCTCTCTTTGGAGCCTGTCCTGGTGTTTGACCACACCTTTACTGCTCTCTTTGGAGCATGTCCTGGTGTTTGACCACACCTTCACTGCTCTCTTTGGAGCATGTCCTGGTGTTTGACCACACCTTCACTGCTCTCTTTGAAGCATGTCCTGGTGTTTGCTCATTTCTGCCACCTGTTTTCACCCTCAAACTAGGGCCCAGTGTCTTAAAAGGTTTTCACTGTGGTTTGGTGCCAGCCCATGTAGTGCTTTAAAGGTCAAAGGTGAAGGAGTCAACCCTAGAGCTGCCACCATAATGAGTAATAACATGTTTCTGCCAATATTTTTTTAGGACTAACTATGTAATTGATAATGATCAATTATCATCTAGCTATGGCAAAATTTGAAATTTGGATGCCAAAGATTATTGCACATGTTTGCTAATATGACCTTTCGTGGAGACAAATATCATCCAACAAATATCCTACAAGCCACCAGTACCTAATGCACAATGTCCCAGTGGCCTGTATTTTGAGGAATAATTTATTGCTGTTGACAATTACCGCAGATAGTTTATATTTCTGTTTAGTTGAGGCTATATCCCTTTGAATGTAGAAATATAGTTTATATTTCTGTTTAGTTGAGGCTATATCCCTTTGAATGTAGAAATATAGTTTCTGTTTAGTTGAGGCTGTATCCCTTTGAATGTAGAAATATCCAGCCTGGAACCAGATCTACAATTCAACGCCTTTCCTGTATTTAGATGAGATGTTGCTGTTAGAAATTAAGTCTTAACTTGCCTCAGTTAATGTGGGTTTTTAACCTAATTTAACCAGTTGTGCTCTGTCACAGACCTTTGGTTTAGCATGAAGAAACCCCTGCACTGTTGCACTGTTTGGCTAGAACAGCAAGAAATCATGTTTAAACAAGAGCTCCATTAACAAAATGGATGACAATCTATCTTACAAGCAAATGAAGATATAAAAAAAACATGAAGTGGCAGTTGATAAATGTGAATATTTTTATTCAAATTTGAGCTGTGGAGGTTTGATATTCCTGTTGTGTTTGCCCTTTGTAACATTGCAACTGCTGTTTTTGACAGCCCTTTTCTTTTCAAACAAGGGGTTTATAGACTGTGACTGTGCCAAAAATAGTGATTTTACATTTAATGTTAGCCACAGTGGTAGCCTATGTCTAATTTTTGGAATTCTGAAGAAGAAACATTTGTAATCTTATAATTACAATGTTACTTTTTGGTGTCCACGTAAATATGTCAATTGCCAAGACTAAGGACATTTCGATTTTTTTTTTTTAAGAATAGATTTTTTTTTATGTCAAGTTTGAATGAAATCTAAAGTAATCTGATAATTTAGCTATTCTCGTTCAACTGATGTTCACATCTCTGTTTTCATGTTTATTTGTGATATATTTTTTATTTTTTTTTATTTTTTTTTGTGATGTTCTTGGCCAGCAGATGTCATAATAGAGTAGGGCACCAGACTGCTAATGTTTTTTTTGGATATGCTCCTCCTTAAACTGGTCCACAATAATGGTACGTCATCAACTGTCTCCTCTGTATGTGCTTATGGCATACGGTTCAGTTGCTTTACCTTGCAACTTGTTGGTGTAAAGTTTTCTGTGAATACATTTCAGCTTGCAACGCCTGAACTCACGACATTCCGACGACACTGTTTACGCGGTAAGTTTCTTAAGCTTCAAAACTAAACTATGCTTGAATCATTTGCCCAGATCAGTTGTGATTCATTCAGCATTCCATGTAGTTGGTTGTGCACTTGTAGCCTACCAGGTATTAACGTTGGCATTAGTATTAGTTTTATTATCAACCGTGAGCTGTAGATTGCCTTTGCTGAAGCTTTTGTAACTACCCCAAGTCTTTTCCATACATACAGCGTGAAGTATTTGCAATATACGTGCAGCGGTGTTTCGTTGTTAAACTAAATTTGAATCACATTCGACGGGAATACAAAGTTCCGGCCTTTGTTTCGTTGTTGTACATTACATACGTCGTTCACTTCTATTACTAGTGGGACCGAAGAGCTTATTTTATATCCTTCGAACAATATAGCTTTCATAAAAGATAAGGCATAGCAAGCCATCACTTGATAATGATATTAATCTTGGTTAGGTTGGCAAATCGCGGCCTGTTGACATCATCGTTCTCCGCCACATTCAAAACATGTTCCCATATAACCTTAAATAATACATTTATTAAACGAATGGACTATGGTTTTGATATAAGTATAGTACCACTACAGGTCTGAAACGTATGTCAATGAACCGCTCGCACTCAATCAGAATTTAAATCACAAAAACATATTCAGGCTAGTATTAAAAAAGAGCCATATTCATCATACATTTCCTTGAAACCGTGTAAAACCCCTTAAAGAAGTTATATGTAAGCCTGACTAGCTGTCGGCTAGCGAGCTAAACTATTTCATACTCTCCACTC
The DNA here is from genome assembly GCF_900700415.2 of Clupea harengus. Lineage (NCBI taxonomy): Eukaryota > Metazoa > Chordata > Actinopteri > Clupeiformes > Clupeidae > Clupea > Clupea harengus. Next base: position 30,078,163 of record NC_045162.1, on the reverse strand, counting down.
CAAGCAGGTTGGGGGCAGTGTATTACTACGTTTGTACACCCCTGCCTCTCCAAAACAGAAAGTTTGGCCAAGGTGGAAGAGCCGGAAGCTACTTGTAGCATGAAAAAAATTAAAATCATGAATGAAAGATGTATATTCTAGGCTACCATTAGTGTCCCCATCAACATCAATTCATATTTATGTTACATTAAAGGGATTTTCCACTTGACCTGTAGAAAATATCTGTACAGTTTAGCTTTCTCCTCTTCCTGTCTCTGACATGGCACCCCATTTAGTGAATGCTGTAATCGTTTTCTACTGTTTCTGTACAGTTATTCTGTTAAACAGGCGCTGGTGTATTTCTGTAGGGATCCTTTCCATGTTGTCAGACCCAAACATTTACAATCCTGTCAGTGGCGAAAACAAGCGGTTTACTTTGACATGCTGGCGATTTTAGCGTTCTAACTCAATACTGGATCGATTTTGATCGTTAGTTGTCCTTAGTAAAAGTTTAGACCCCAAACAATCTATAATAGGGCCCAGGTTGACAAATCCCAAAGTTTCCCTTTAACTTAATCGAGGTGAACCAAGGCCTTCATTTCATCACTTTAGATTTTCAGCTAGTTGATAGGCTAACCATAGAGTGTGGGTGTGACCATAGTCATTTTGTATGCAGCGGATTAGCATTTTTCCAGGTTCCATAAAAAAATGTTTTATGAAAGAATGATTGGGGATTGGGAGAATTGACAAAATAACTCCCGCTGCATTCAATTTTGTTGAAATGCATTTGTATTTCGTCTCTGTATAGACGACATATGCCTGTTGCTATCCCTCTGCCAACAGCGAAACATAACTGTAGCTAATGCGTCTCCCCGCTCCTTCCTGCAGTTAACCCTGAGTGGGCACCTTTCCCATGGGCGCAGTTTTGGTTTGAAAAGTGCTGGGGATATAGATAGGACTTAACATGAGCCTACCTGTCAATGGCCTATTGCGTTGTCTGCTGCTATTACGATGAGCGTGACCCAAATCCAATTGCACCAGTTTTCAAAGGTTACTGGGATTGGCTGTAAAACTAAAATGTTAAAACATGTTAAAAACAAGTGGTATTCATCTCTGTCAGTTCATGGCCAGTGGAACTCTACAGAACATAATTCCCTGAAACTAAAAGATGCGTTCTAGCGACAGATATCTAATCCAGGGGTTGTAGCCTAATCATTAGCACCACGGGACTGTGCTTGTGTACACGACGCAGGTTACAGTCAGACATGGCAAAACAGCATGCATGTTCTTTCATTTGTGCCGTGACCTGGACGGGAGTGAGGTTTAGGGGGGTGAGTGTAACGGTAGCCAGCAGGTACAGTGCTGTGCAGTGAGTAAACCTCACTCCCTGACGTGCTATTGGCAGATGCTAGTGCCCATGGTTTTTAGCCTCCTTGCTAGCACGCCTGTCTCCCATGCCCGAGGTTGCCAATTTGAGTCCGTTGCCAGACTGCACACCACAGGTTACAAGCACTTCACAGTGGAGACTCTAATTTCACAGTGTTAGCCAAACATCTATGAGCCTTTCAATAAAATAACTTAGCTGTAACTAGCTTGTTGTGCACACTTACTTACTTACTTACTTACAAACTATCTTACCTTAGAAACTCTTAAAACTCTATCAAACGTTAGTTGACAGGCGGGTGTGGGGCCTGTTTGGACTGCGATCCCAACCCTGTTACGTTACTCCACAATTAGATCTGATTGGCTGGCGTGTTCACTGATGATGACTTTGTTCAGTCAGAATCCCAGAAATGAGCAAAAACAGATTAAATTGAATAAAAAGTTATTTTAATAAAATACCATGCCAAACATGATAGACTATCATAATGTATTAACTATCCAGCTAAACCAGACCAACTATACGACCATATGGCACTCAAACATTCTGTAAGAGCTTACGCAAAAGTCCCATATTCCCATTGGCTTTCATGGGGTCATACACGTCCTTGTCCCGCCTTGGTCCCGCCCAGTGGGACATCTTCCTGGTTTTCAAAATGAATGGCGAAATCCAGGAATTCCTATATCTATGCAAATGGAACAATGTAAACCTTTCGCTGCTTATGCACATTGATAGCAAGATCTTTATCTCTGACACAAGACAACAGTTTGTTACATAAGACTGACTGATGACTACATTTTAACTCACCAAATGGTTTGCCTAGGGTTTGTACTGGCGTTGTTTTGCTCACACCTTATTTTTGCAGATTTTGCATGAATCCATTCATATTTTCAAAGGGATTTTTTTCTTTGGAACCAGGAAATGTGAAAATGGTAACATTGAAAACTACTAGCTTCCGGGCGACTTCCATAACTTTTCAATTTGAACTGAGGGGCTTGCTACTGAGCTACTTGTAGATACTAACTACAGGATTGCCATGCTTTTGTCTGTTTCTAAATTACATCCGGCACTCTGAAAATGGATTGAGGCTCTGTAGTTCAAAAAGTGTAGCTTTCCATTTCTTCACTAACACTTTTGCCTCTGAAAGGGGATTTTAGCTATAAAAAACACTATTCCTGATAATGTGGGCTTATGCCCCTTGATGGCACCTTTGATTTGCCTTTGCTACAGTGACTCCCTAGCACCTCTTGAGGTAGAAAGTGATATCATGAGAGAGGCTGGCTAGCATGCTAACTTTTGTGGATACTGTTCATAGGCGCTGTTTTCAAAAAACATTACGTCAAACTGTTATTTCTTCATATTCTATTGCCATTTCTAGTTTTTTTTTCAATGTTGTAATCTAATAGTATAACATATAGCACCTTTTTAAAGATGCAGTCTGCAATTTGGTTTTGGTTTCGCGAAAGGTTGATGACGTTTGCGCTCAACCAACAAATTACATCCCTCACCCCCAAATGTCTTTGTCCTCAAACAGTGGACGGACGGCTAAATGACTGTGAGGAGCAACTTACTGAACTTGACAACAAGTGTATGGGATTACAATCACAGACTGCTCCTTTAATGTGTATTAAAGGAAACCTTGATTTGAAAAACTACTATCTATTGTGGCAGAAGGGGAGGGGAAACAATCAGGAACATGGCAGATTAAATAATGCATGTATCAGGATTAGCATGTGGTATATGTACACAATACATACAAACATAACATGGTACATGATGCATACAAAATTGATAGAGGTTGAGGTGGGGGAGAAATATTGTAGAAGAGTTTAGTGGGTATACAGTGTGCTTGTAAGGTTACTTTTACAAGGGTAAGGAGAATAATGGAGCAGAAAACTTAAAGGTCAGAAAACAAGGTCTCCTAAAACATTACTCCTCCATTTCATTGTCATGAGTAAGTAGATAATAATCAGGTAGCTAGACGATTGTTAAATGTTACCTAAAATCTTACTGCAAACTTTCAATAAACACACCATTGCGAACCTTTTACATGTAGACCCGTTTTGTATAATACTATTCTCTAGAGCAAGCCTGCCCAATTTGGGGCCCGTGATTTTTTTATTTTTTTTGGCCCGCGCTCCAGTCAGAATCAGAGTCAGAACGTCACTCGTTAGACAGCATTTTAACCCATTTCAAACAGGGCCGTTGTCTCATCGTCCTATTTAACTCAGACTGGTTGCAGTTCACTGCTTGGCCACAGTTTTAACATTGTTTTAGAAGGGTCAAGGGTGGGGGGCGCTATTGACCTTTTGTCAATACAGATCCATAACTTTGCAGCTAAAGTTGTGTTTCCTGGTTTCTATGGTTATCTAGTTGCTATGCTAACTAGCTAGATAAGGAAACTTTTTAATAATAATAATAAACTTTATTTATATAGCACCTTTTCATGCAAAATAATGCAGCTTAAGGTGCTTAACAGCAAATACATTATGTGAAAAAATGTCCTCTCCAATCAGTACGCCAACTTTCACAACTTCTGTACACACCATAGATGCC